>NW_022610786.1:0-20219 GCF_000309985.2 Brassica rapa
GCCACGAACGTCATGTGTGTGCTGATGACGGACACACACGAACACACACAGGACCGTCACAGGCGTCCTGTGTGTGCTGACGGATAGGCACAAACAGCCACGGACGTCCTGTGTGTTGTAGGCACAGGGGGGGGGGGGTAACCCACGAATGATTAAAAAAGGTGGAACCAAGGTTTCAACCTAAAAACAAAGAGAACCGATTTTTTCTGAGTTTTAGTTTTATGATGCAAACAGAAACAAATATGAAAACGAATGAGATGATGATGATAATGATAATAAAACAAGATAAATAAACAAAGGATAGGATGGAATGAAGCTGCTGGATGTGTATCACTCTCAGCTTGATTAGATGATGAACTGAAGTGGATTTGCGGAGGAAGGTTTGATTGAATCTCTCAATCTGATGGAATGATGGATCGAAGTGATTGACTCTCTCAATCTGTGAACTGAGCTTGTTTGATTTGCACAAACAAACTAGACTCACGAAATCAATAAGACAACAAAGAATCTCTCTTTGAATCCTAAAGACCGATATTTTTTACAAAGAACAACTTTGATAAAACTGAATAAAACTTTCTATTAACTTGGTGATTAAGGGTTTTGCTTCTTAGAATGACGACAATGAGCTTATATAATGCTCAGAAACAAAGACTCTAACGTTCTAAAAAGATAAGAAAGGAAACAAATCAAAGACAAGCAATAAATTGAAAAACTAGCTGTTGGAGCCTTTTGTGGAATTTTGGCTCCAAGTGAAGAAACTTGATTCTTCTTGAACCTGGACGGTTTAAGGGGATAAAGAGAGCTTTCTTGGGACCTTCTTGAATGCTTGATAGATGCTGATCACGTCCTTGCCTTGGTAGGAAAAGAGCTGTTGGAGTTTGAATGCAAGAGACTCCAAATAAGGCAGTTTGGTGATAATGAGGATCTTCTTATTCCTATGTGGGCTGGTGCATGGGATGAAGTTGTAGAACTCTTCTGGATCCTGTATAATGTCTCCTGGATGTCTTGGTTTAGTCTGGACGTCGTCTGGTTCTCCTGGTTGGATTGGAATTGCTTGGAATGGATCAAACCGAAAGATTGTCCAATCTTTCCATAAATAGCTCCGGTTTGATATAAGTGATTCTCCATTGAACCGACTGATCTCCTGGGTTCTGGTGCAGCTAAGGACTTCTGGAATACCTCCTGATTGGTTGAAATGATCTCCTGGTCGCCAATTTCTGGTTTGAAGCTGATTGAACCGGTTAGCTTCCAATTGAGGCGAGTGTAGTACTGGTTTGACCGGTTCTGGCAAATTCAACATATCTTCTGATTTCCGTGTCCATTTCCCCTGATCTTTGGCTTTCTGGAAATCTGAAAGAATGCTCTTGAATTTGATGACGGGCTTTGCTTCAGGCCGCTCCTTACTTGAGCTTAAATCTCCTTCTAAAGTCGGATACTCGCAGATGGACGGGCTGAGAAACCTCTGAGTTGAAAATTCATAACTTCTTGCTCCGTGAATATTGTGGCCCAATTCCAATTGGCCTGGACTCCTTCTTGAGTGTAGAATCCATAAAAATTTGGTGCGATCGGATCATCCCTCTAACCGACCCGTGTCTAGGTTAGCGGTTTGGTTATGTTCGGCCAAAGCCTAGGAACGTGTCCCTTGGACTCAACCAACACAACCTTTCGTGTTTAACCAGAGAGAAGAGAAGAGAAACGAATTGAAACAGATAAGGAGAGCCGGATGGGACTTAGGAACCGAGCAGAGCCGCGGTGCGGTCGCATGGACCGTCCGTTCGGTCTGATGGAGCCACGGCCCATCACATACCTTGTGAACCACGTCTGGGTTCTCCATGCTCTTCTCCTTGTCTTGATCTCCCATTCTTGACCGGAGTTAGTTCTCAAACGATCAGAGTCGCCGGACCACAACACCACCACAATCGGCCTTTCTCTTGGCCGGAACTCTCTCTTTCTCTCTTTCTTTCTCTCTACGTTTTTCTCTGAGTATTTTACTCTGGAGTTGGATAATGAAATCGACCAGAGAGCCCCCATATTTATAGAAAACGAGGGGGTAAGTCTTGCCCCACGAACAGGCATGACTTGCTAGCGAATGGGCACCATCGGCCAAGGGTTGTCCCCTTTCGGCCACTTGCATCCCTTCGCCCTTTCTGATTGGGTTTGGGGTCGGTCACAAGCCCAACCCACGCCCCAAGCCTCCTGGACTTAGCTCACGGCCTTGCCCAAAGACCCAACAGCTCATGGCCTCATGGCCGGCCCTCACAGCCCGCCACTGACCCGGACCATCGGCCTAAAGCCCGGACAGTCCGTCTAGCTGAGATGAGCTGACTCTCAGCTGCCTCAGCTGAGTGAGCTAGTAGTCCAGCTAGTGGAGCTGACTTAGTAGGGACTGAGCTGGAGTGAACTGAACCTAGCTTCATTGAGCTGGCCGAGCTGCTCGTTCACTTCGTCCAGTTACCGTCTTACTCGTCCTAGCTGTCTCTTAGCTTGTATAAGGTTAAGTCTAAGTTTCCTTATGTCCTTAACCTTCTTTCTCTACCATGGAACGCTTGCCTTGATGTCCTATGACTTGCTTGCACGTTTCCTCGAACCATGGCCGTCCCGAAAATCCTATTCAGGATTGGGGGCGTGACAAGTCTCCCCCCCCCCTTGGGATGGATTCGTCCTCGAATCCGAATCAAATGCTTCCTCGGAAACAAACTGACCCAACCACTCTGGGTACTCTGCTTTCATTCTAGCTTCGGTTTCCCAAGTGATTATATCCTGACCATTACAGTCCCAGACGACCTTGACCATCTGGACCGTCTTCTTCCTTGTTGCTTTTTCCATCCTATCTATGATTCGAACTGGCCTCGTTTCCAAGGTTAGGTTCTTACCAAGATCGTCTGGAATGGCAGGAAGAGTGATGTCTTGGTCCGTCAAACATTTCCGAAGTTGGGAGACGTGGAACACATTATGAAATGCGTCCATCTTGGCCGGCAAGTCCAACTTGTAGGCCACCATCCCAACCCTTTCAATGACCTTGAACGGCCCCAAGTATCTCGGATCTAACTTCCGTCTTCCGGAAATCCGGACTCGTCCTTTGAAGGTAATCATTTTGAGATACACCAAGTCACCTACTTGGAACTCGAGATCTTTCCTTCTTCGATCTGCATAGTTCTTTTGGCGGTCTTGTGCCTGTCTCATCTTGTCCCTCAAGAACTTGATCTTTTTGGTTGTCTCTTCGACAATCTCCGGACCAATCATGCTGCGTTCCCCAACTTGGGTCCAGCATAAGGGTGTCCTGCATGGACGCCCATACAGAGCTTCGTATGGCGACATGCCAATACTACTATGGAAGCTATTGTTGTAAGCAAATTCTACCATAGGTAGATGTTTCTCCCAGGAATCACCCCAGTCTAGAACACATGCTCGCAACATATCTTCCGATGTCTGGATCGTACGTTCAGACTGTCCATCCGTCTGTGGGTGATAGGCTGTACTCATGTTAACTCTTGTTCCTAAAGCCTTTTGGAAAGCCTTCCAGAAGTAAGATGTGAACCTTGAATCCCTATTTGAAACTATGCTTGCCGGCACACCATGTAGTCGGACGATCTCATCAATGTACTTACGTACAATCTGATCTACCCCATCCGACTTTTTGATAGCTAGGAAGTGTGCTGATTTGGTTAGGCGATCAACCACAACCCAAACCGCATCTTTCTTATTCCTCGTGGTAGGGAACCCAGTCACAAAGTCCATTGTGATGTGATCCCATTTCCATTCCGGAATAGGCAAGCTTTGCAATAACCCACTAGGCACTTGGTGTTATGCTTTGATGAGTTGGCAAGTGGAACACTTGGCCACCCATTCCGCGACATCTGCCTTCATACGGATCCAGTGATAGAACTTCTTAAGGTTCTGGTACATCTTGGTCGCACCAGGATGAACCGAGAATCTGGACTTATGAGCCTCCCTCATAATCTCTTCCTTTAGACTTCTATCATTAGGAACACTGATCCGACCGTTTACTAGGATGGTACCATCCTTTGCAGTTTGGTACTCCGTCCTATCATTCTGAGCAACCTTGTTTAGGTTCTCGTCCTGACCTTGAGCCAACCGAATTCGGGTAAGCAGGTCGGCCTGATTGACCGCCTCTAATCCGAGTGGTTCAGACTCTTTGGTCGATGCGTTCAACCGTAGGGCACGAACCGTACCGTCCAGGTCGTCCGCTTCTCGTTCAGCTGATACGTCGGCCCTTCTTCGGCTCAAGGCATCTGCGACCAGATTAGCCTTTCCCGGATGATAGGTGATATGCAGATCGTAATCAGCTACAAACTCCATCCACGTTCTCTGCCTTAAGTTTAACTCAGGCTGGGTGAATACATACTTAAGACTCTTATGGTCTGTAAGTATCTGAACCTTGGCACCATACAAGTATGATCGCCAAATCTTTAAGGCGAACACTACCGCAGCCATTTCAAGGTCATGGGTGGGGTAGTTTCCCTCATGTTTTCTCAACTGCCTTGACGCATAGGCGATGACCTTCCCATGCTGGGTTAATACGCAACCTAGTCCTGTTATGGACGCGTCCGTATAAACCACATAGGGTTGGTCGGCCTCTGGAAGAACCAGAATGGGTGCGCTAGTCAGCATGTCCTTAAGCGCGGAAAAACATTTCCCACACTCCTCAGACCATGTGAACTTAATGTCCTTCCCGGTCAACCGTGTCATAGGCTGAGCCAAGCTTGCGAATCCTTTCAGAAACTTTCTATAATAACCTGCCAGCCCTAGGAAGCTTCTGACCTCCGTGGCACTGCGTGGTCGAGGCCAATCCTTGATTGCCCTGATCTTCTCTGGATCCACCGAGACGCCCTCACCGGACACAATGTGGCCGAGAAACCCAATGCTCTTCTGCCAAAAACTGCATTTACTAAGTTTTGCATAGAGCTTGTGTTCCCGTAATCGTTCCAGCACGGCTCTCAGGTGTTTCCGATGAGATTCCTCATCCTTGGAGTAAATCAGGATATCAGCAATGAAGATGATCACTGATTCGTCCAGGAAGTCTCGGAACACGCTGTTCATCATTTTCATGAATGCAGCAGGCGCATTGGTCAGACCGAATGGCATAACCACAAACTCGTAGTGGCCGTACCTGGTCCGGAATGCTGTCTTTCTAATATCATTTGGCTCTATAGGGATCTGATGATACCCTGAGGCCAAATCAATCTTAGAAAACCACTTGGCTCCTTTGAGTTGATCCAACAACTCGTCTATTCTGGGCAACAGGTACTGGTTCTTCACAGTAACCCGGTTCAACCCTCGATAGTCAATACACAGACGCATGCTACCATCCTTCTTTTTCACAAAGAGGACTGGTGCACCCCAAGGAGAGCTACTTGGAAGTATGAACCCCTTGTCCAGCAATTCTTCTAATTGCTTCTTTAGCTCGGCCATCTCGGCCGGAGGCATTCGGTACGGACTCTTGGACAGCGGCGCTGTCCCTGGTTCAAGTTCAATCGTAAATGGATCCGACCTATCAGGGGGGACACCCTGTAGTGAACGGAACACATCTGGGAACTCAGACACCAACGGGTCCTCAGTTAGATCTTTCTGATCATCAGACCTGCCGTGCTCCATAGTGGTAATTATGGTCAAATATGCTTCACAACCCCGTCTAAGCATCCGTTCTGCTCGGATTGCTGACACCACACACTCTATCCAGAGCCGGACTCATATTCAGACTTTGGTACTGGATCGGGTGAGGTCCAGTCTCCAACCGTACACATCCTCTGTGGCAGTCGAGAGTGGCCCGATACTTTCCCAACCAATCCATGCTTAGGATCACATCGTGATTCTATAGGCGCAAAACAATCAGATCTACAGGCAGATTTTTCTACTGGATCATTACCGGGATATTAGTCATGAGCCCTAGTGAGTGCATGATTTGCCCACCGGCCGCCCTCACTAGTCTCGAATTATCCCCAGAACAGAGGCAGAACAGACCCTTTCCGACCAGTTCCGGACTCACAAAACTATGTGTAGCCCCTGTGTCGAAAAGTACGTGGGTTTCAACACCACCAATCATGAGGGTCCCTATAAGAGACCCACATCAGAATCCCCTAGCCACTCTAGGTTCCAGACCAAGCATTCTATTGAATGTAAACAGATAAATTCAGAAATTACCAGAGATCGAATCAAACGATCCAGAAGCACCGTCGTCTCGGGACAGCTCATACACCCTTGGCGTTGTGGTCGGCCTGCTCTGGGTCGACTTTCCCGTTTCTCCACGACCCTTCCCTTGTCCTCCTTGCCGCTTAGGACATTCACTTTGGAAGTGTCCGCTTTGGCCGCAATGGAAACAAGTCCGAGAGCCGCTGCCACTGGATTGGCCCTGAGTCCGGCTTGGTCGAGTGCAATCTCGGATGGAATGATCCAAGCTGCCACATCTCACACAGGCTCCCACGGCTTTCCAGCATTCACCTGGATGGTTCTTACCACACTTGGGACATTCAGGTCGTCCACTAGAGGCCTTGCCTCCGTCAACCTGGTCCCACTTCCTCTTTCGGTCGTTAGTCTTACCCGTCGGGACAGACTGCGACTTTGTCTTAAGCTTGGCTTCTTCGGCCAAGTTAGACTCCAAAAGAGCTACACGTTCAACCAGCTCTCCGACGGTGCTGAAGGTGCGGATCGAATAGTGCGTTCTCAGCTCCGGCCTTAAGCCTCGAATGAACCGACGAACCTGGACTGTCTCGTCCTCAAGTTCCCTTCCAACAAACCGTCAGAGCCGGTTACGGCCCTGCGGCCTTGGGTAAGGTCTAGGAATCTACCTTCCAGACGGTCCCAAGCCTCTGCAGGAAAGTTTTGCGGTTGAATTCATCTTCAAAATCTGCAAAACTCTGGAGACTTCCATTGGTGCGCTTGTTCACAGCCAGCCACCAATTATGCGCGTCCCCTTCTAGGAAGTGAACCGCAATGTCTCTCTTGTAATCCTCGGGACAACGAGTTGAGCTGAAGTTTCGGACTAGCCTACTCCTCCACTCGTCTGCCTCAATAGGATTGGTGCTTCCTGAGAAATGCTTCTTCCCTAGACGGGAGATGTGCTGAAGCAAACTCAGATAGTCCACCATTTTCCCGGTCCTTTCTGGTGGATCAATCTCGATCACCTCGACCATTTCCACAACTGGACCATTGGTGTTGGGGGCGGTCGTAGCCACAGGCGTAGCTTGGCCAACCAATGTCACGCCCCCAATCCTGAATAGGATTGTCGGGATGGCCATGGTTCGAGGAAACATGCAAGCCAGTCTTAGGACATCAAGGCAAGCGTTCCATGGTCGAGAAAGAAGTTTAAGGACATAAGGAAACTTAGACTTAACTTTATACAAGCTAAGAGACAGCTAGGACGAGTAAGACGGTAGCTGGACGAAGTGGACGAGTAGCTCGGCCAGTTCAATGAAGCTAGGTTCAGTTCACACCAGCTCAGTCCCTACTAAGTCAGCTCCACTAGCTGGACTACTAGCTCACTCAGCTGAGGCAGCTGAGAGTCAGCTCATCACAGCTAGACGGACTGTCCGGGCTTTAGGCCGATGGTCCGGGTCCGGGTCAGTGGCGGGCTGTGAGGTCCGGCCATGAGGCCATGGGCTGTTGGGTCTTTGGACAAGGCCGTGGGCTAAGTCCAGGAGGCCTGGGGCGTGGGTTGGGCTTATAACCGACCCCAAACCCAATCAGAAAGGGCGAAGGGATGCAAGTGGCCGAAAGGGGACAACCCTTGGCCGATGGTGCCCATTCGCTAGCAAGTCGTGCCTGTTCGTGGGGCAAGACTTACCCCCTCGTTTTCTATAAATATGGGGGCTCTCTGGTCGATTTCATTATCCAATTCCAGAGTAAAATACTCAGAGAAAAACGTAGAGAAAAAGAATGAGAGAAAGAGAGAGTTCCGGCCAAGAGAAAGGCCGATTGTGGTGGTGTTGTGTTCCGGCGACTCTGATCGTTTGAGAACTAACTCCGGTGAAGAATGGGAGATCAAGACAAGGAGAAGAGCATGGAGAACCCAGACGTGGTTCTCAAGGTATGTGATGGGCCGTGGCTCCATCAGACCGAACGGAAGATCCATGCGACCGCACCGCGGCTCTGCTCGGTTCCTAAGTCCCATCCGGCTCTCCTTATCTGTTTCAATTCGTTCGTCTTCTCTTCTCTCTGGTTAAACACGAAAGGTTGTGTTGGTTGAGTCCAAGGGACAGGTCCCTAGGCTTTGGTCGAACATAACCAAACCGCTAGCCTAGACACGGGTCGGTTAGTCGGATGATCCGATCGCACCAAGACTGGACGGTTAGGACAAACGGTTGGGAATGACCCAAAGGGCACGAGTTGTCAGGAGTCATGAGTGTCCAAGAGGCACGAATGGCCAAAGGGTGCATGTTCCAAACGGTGTCTTTCGGGACAGGTTATGACCGATCCTTATGGATCAGCCTATGGCTTGTCTAGTTAAGACAAGGTCACGGTTTGTCTAAGCTAAGGTAGACTCGCAAGGTCTGACCGGTTGCTAAGCCGTCCGGATTAGGCTTAAGGCTTACTTGGCCGATTGGATCCAGGCCTAAGGCCGGATCAGGTAAGGGAGTCCGTTGGGCCTTTGAGCCGGACTCCATTGGCCGGTCGCACCTAGATTCTATCCTGTTAGACGGATTGGTCTTTGGGGACGATCCGGATCTGTTCGTGTGTTCTGTTTATCTATTCTGGACTATCTATCTGATTCTAAGTCAAGGGGTGGTTGGTTGAATGACTTAGGATACGGTAGGTAGGTTCATACGTTTTATGATTATGTTGACTGAGGTTTATCTAAGTTCTAGGAACCAAGCCAAGCATTGTAGAATCATTCTGTTCTATTCTCGGTTATGATTAATGCTTATCTGGTTGTGGTTTCAGGAACTAAGAATGGTTCTGGTCAAGCCAATGAGCCGTGAAGGCTCGGTCAGTGAGAGGCTGTGTAACGTGTGGTTAGATGATGCTAGGGATGAACTAGTGATTGTCTATGAGACTGTTAAGAAGTTGTGTATCGAATCTCATGTTTCTAAGTAATACAAAGTTTATACATTGTTATTCCGCTCTGCAATCTGTTCCTTTGTTTATGAACCTCATATTCGAATATGACTTAGTAAATAAAAGACTTAAAATGGATCAAACAAGCAAAGAAATTAATAAGTAAGCCTGCGGACTCCATAAGGTCGAGAGGCCAGGGTTCGGGTCTTACAACCGAGGAGTTCACTAATGGCGTGAACAGTTGGGCCATAGCCGCCACCTGAGTCCCCATTACCTTCATGGCCTCTAACAAGTCCTCTTTGGACAGTGTTGCGGTTACATTGGCCGTACCATCGGCCACTTTCTCATGCTGGCCACCATCACGGTTAGCGTTCGAGGATTCCATTTCCTCATCACTCTCCTGATGTTCCTGACCATCCCGTTGTGTCCCCGTAATGTTAGCCTGATCAGTTGGCAACACATCTTCAGCGTTAGCCGCGGCCGGATCGGTTTGCAAACCGGACAGATTAGTTCCGTCCACGGCCACTAGGCTAGACAGACCGGCCATTCTCTTACTTCTTCGGGACTTTCCCGATTTGCTTTTTCCAGCCTAAGGATTCAGACAATGTTAGTACGAAACATACTAACCATAAAAAGAACAAAACAATCCCTAGACTAAGCAATCAAACCTCACCGTGAGACCTAATCAGCTGGCTGCATGTGTGTGTGTGGACTACATAACCCAACTATCCTAGAATCAAGCATGCTCTGATACCAACTTGTAAGACCCGTTCCTGGTCTCTCGACCCAACTGGATACGAATGCTTACTTATTAATTTCTTTGCTTGTCTGATTCATTCTAAGTCTTTTCTTTACTAAGTCATATTCGAATATGAGGTTCATAAACAAAGGAATAGATTGCACAGCGGAATAATAATGTATAAACTTTGTGTTACTTAGAAACATGAGATTCAATACACAACTTCTTAACAGTCTCATAGACAATCACTAGTTCATCCCTAGCATCATCTAACCACACGTTACACAGCCTCTCACTGACCGAGCCTTCATGGCTCCTTGGCTTGACCAGAACCATCCTTAGTTCCTGAAACCACAACCAGATAAGCATTAATAATAACCGAGAAAAGAACTGATTGATTCTACAATGCTTGGCTTGGTTCCTAGAACTTAGATAACCCTCAGTCAACATAATCATAAACGTATGAACCTACCTACCGTATCCTAAGTCATTCAACCAACCACCCCTTTACTTAGAATCAGATAGATAGTCCAGAATAGATAAACAGAACACACGAACAGATCTGGATCGTCCCCAAAGACCAATCCGTCTAACCGGATAGAATCTAGGTGCGACCGGCCAATGGAGTCCGGCTCAATGGCCCAACGGACTACCTTACCTGATCCGGCCTTAGGCCTGGATCCAATCGGCCGAGTAAGCCTCAAGGCTAATCCGGAAGGCTTAGCAACCGGTCAGACCTTGCGACTCTACCTTGGCTTAGACAAACCGTGAACTTGTCTTAACTAGACAAGCCATAGGCTGATCCATAAGGATCGGTCCTAACCTGTCCCGAAAGACACCGTTTGAAACATGTACACTTTGGCCATTCGTGCCTCTTGGACACTCACGACTCTTCACAACTCGTGCCCTTTGGATCATTCCCAACCGTTTGTCCTAACTGCCCAGTCTTGGTGCGATCGGATCATCCCTCTAACCGACCCGTGTCTAGGCTAGCTGATTGAACCGGTTAGCTTCCAATTGAGGCGAGTGTAGTACTGGTTTGACCGGTTCTGGCAAATTGAACATATCTTCTGATTTCCGTGTCCATTTCCCCTGATCTTTGGCTTTCTGGAAATCTGAAAGAATGCTCTTGAATTTGATGACGGGCTTTGCTTCAGGCCGCTCCTTACTTGAGCTTAAATCTCCTTCTAAAGTCGGATACTCGCAGATGGACGGGCTGAGAAACCTCTGAGTTGAAAATTCATAACTTCTTGCGCCGTGAATATTGTGGCCCAATTCCAATTGGCCTGGACTCCTTCTTGAGTGTAGAATCCATAAAAATTTGGTGCGATCGGATCATCCCTCTAACCGACCCGTGTCTAGGCTAGCGGTTTGGTTATGTTCGGCCAAAGCCTAGGAACGTGTCCCTTGGACTCAACCAACACAACCTTTCGTGTTTAACCAGAGAGAAGAGAAGAGAAACGAATTGAAACAGATAAGGAGAGCCGGATGGGACTTAGGAACCGAGCAGAGCCGCGGTGCGGTCGCTTGGACCACCCGTTCGGTCTGATGGAGCCACGGCCCATCACATACCTTGTGAACCACGTCTGGGTTCTCCATGCTCTTCTCCTTGTCTTGATCTCCCATTCTTGACCGGAGTTAGTTCTCAAACGATCAGAGTCGCCAGAACACAACACCACCACAATCGGCCATTCTCTTGGCCGGAACTCTCTCTTTCTCTCTTTCTTTCTCTCTACGTTTTTCTCTGAGTATTTTACTCTGGAGTTGGATAATGAAATCGACCAGAGAGCCCCCATATTTATAGAAAACGAGGGGGTAAGTCTTGCCCCACGAACAGGCATGACTTGCTAGCGAATGGGCACCATCGGCCAAGGGTTGTCCCCTTTCGGCCACTTGCATCCCTTCGCCCTTTCTGATTGGGTTTGGGGTCGGTCACAAGCCCAACCCACGCCCCAAGCCTCCTGGACTTAGCTCACGGCCTTGCCCAAGGACCCAACAGCTCATGGCCTCATGGCCGGCCCTCACAGCCCGCCACTGACCCGGACCCGGACCATCGGCCTAAAGCCCGGACAGTCCGTCTAGCTGAGATGAGCTGACTCTCAGCTGCCTCATCTGAATGAGCTAGTAGTCCAGCTAGTGGAGCTGACTTAGTAGGGACTGAGCTGGAGTGAACTGAACCTAGCTTCATTGAGCTGTACGAGCTACTCGTTCACTTCGTCCAGTTACCCTCTTACTCATCCTAGCTGTCTCTTAGCTTGTATAAGGTTAAGTCTAAGTTTCCTTATGTCCTTAACCTTCTTTCTCGACCATGGAACGCTTGCCTTGATGTCCTATGACTGGCTTGCACATTTCCTCGAACCATGGCCGTCACGACAATCCTATTCAGGATTGGGGGCATGACAGAAGACTAGACTCGAGCTCAACTAATAGCACTCCATTTCAGTCCGGTTCAAATCAAACACTGTCTGAACTCAACGGATACTCCATTTTAAGATGAAGCCACGCCAAACATCTTTACCGATTAAAATCAAAGGCTGAAGAACATGGGTGATTCTCAACTTCACGACAGCAAATCTCCAACTCTTCACCACACAAATACTCACTGATTAAAGTCACAAGATGGTGAGGAAGGTTCGTCCTCGCTCAATTCTCTTCTCTGAATTTTTCAACAGATTTTTCTCTCAGATTTTTCTCTCTTATTTCTCTCTTTCTTTCTGAATTTTTCTCTGGTTTTTCTTGCAGTAACAGGACGTCCAGAGGAGAGAAGAGGGTATTTTATATCATAAAGAGTTGCTTCAGATGAGGGTTTGTTCCCACAAAAGACAAAGCTGAGGTTAGATAGCTGGTGACATGCTTCAGCACACCAAGCAGCACAAGTAGCTAAACATTTCCCTTCCATGAAGAAAGATACAAGCAGCTGAAGCAAACAGCTTGTGACCATCATGTGACTTCTAATGAGCAAGCAGGTAAGCAAGTAGGTTCATGTCATGTGACCTAATTTTTGAAGAAGCAAGTAGGCTAGAAGGTGCAAGGCATGTGATTGTTCAGAAATAATTTTAAGAGTTTTGTCGATATTTTTTGGGCTGTTTCGACTAAATATTTTTCATCCTTCGAAACTCGTCCTGCTCTGAATAAACTCGCCCAGCATGAATTAAGTCGACAATAAGAATTAACAATCGACCAGAACTATTAAGAGATGGTCTTTCGACCAAAAGACTGTCCCGTCGAGAGATTAATTCACTGTGTCTATTTTTATTTAAATTCTGATCGACCAAAATTCTATCTGTTCGTGAGGGTTATTACACCGACTGTCCCTGTTCATCATTACTCCGATCCCGAAGGCCAACACAATAGGATCAAAATCCTATGATGTTATCCTATGCTAATGTATACAAAGCGTAGGCTTGCTTTGATCACTCTAATTTTTTCAAAGTAACAGCACCGGAGGCACGACCCGGCCAGTTAAGGCCCGGAGAATATCGCCGACAGAAGAGACAAGCCGACCAGTGCTCACCGAAGGCGGACCGGGCGACCCATCCCAAGGTTCAACTACGAGCTTTTTAACTGCAACAACTTAAATATACGCTATTGGAGCTGGAATTACCGCGGCTGCTGGCACCAGACTTGCCCTCCAATGGATCCTTGTTAAGGGATTTAGATTGTACTCATTCTAATTACCAGACTCAAAGAGCCCGGTATTGTAATTTATTGTCACTACCTCCCCGTGTCAGGGTTGGGTAATTTTCGCGCCTTCTGCCTTCCTTTGATGTGGTAGCCGTTTCTCAGGCTCCCTCTCCGGAATCGAACCCTAATTCTCCGTCACCCGTTACCACCATGGTAGGCCACTATCCTACCATCGAAAGTTGATAGGGCAGAAATTTGAATGATGTGTCACCAGCACTAAGGCCATGCGATCCGTCGAGTTATCATGAATCATCAGAGCAACGGGCAGAGCCCGCGTCGACCTTTTATCTAATAAATGCATCCTTCCAGAAGTCGGGGTTTGTTGCACGTATTAGCTCTAGAATTACTACGGTTATCCAAGTAGTAGTTACCACCAAACAAACTATAACTGATTTAATGAGCCATTCGCAGTTTCACAGCCTGAATTCGTTCATACTTACACATGCATGGCTTAATCTTTGAGACAAGCATATGACTACTGGCAGGATCAACCAGGTAGCATTCATAAATCAGGGCAAGACCACGTCATATTCCCGCAAACACATGGAAAGTGGGAACAGACGCAGACTTGAACGTCATCTTTTTCCGGAGACAAACATGCTTAGCGGGACAGAATTTCTTCGAGTCACCGCCATAATATTTCCGCAACCGAGATATCAGCAAACAGCTTATTCACCTTTGCGAACAATGCATAAATTATGCAAAGACGCAAGGATCACAAGTGTCGGCTTATGTGTTCACGACTTCCCCACTGAAGGAGATGCCGCAAACAACATTTTAAGCAAAGCTTAACAATTCCTTCCAGATAGGTACGCAACACAGGCCCCAGATCAGTTCATCAAGCATAAAACTATGCTAGTGAGGGGGATAGTTGGTCTGTAGTTGGGTGCGCAAGCACAGATCCTACAAACACTAGCTATCCAATCACCACTCATACGCCGAATGTTCATTTTCCCTGCAAACATCAATCTTTCAAACCACTCTTGAGATGTAATCAAAAGAGCAACTGGAAGACGGATGAAACCAGGCCAAGACCACATAAGTGCGAAAATTTGAAGTTAGGGGCAAAACGGTCCGCCGGAAAATTCACTGGAAAAGTTACCGTGCTACGGTTTACGGGTTTTGGGTTAGGAAATCGTAGGATGGGCCTCGAGTCGTGTTTTAGGTCCCTTTGGGCCGTCTTCCGACTCGACACGTTTACAACGAATTGACGAGAATGCATGGATTGATGTCTGTCGATGTCCGGAAGGGTTCAATCGCTACACGGCGACCGAACTTCGGCTCGAGCCCGGTCGCTACGTAGCGACCGAGCGGGACGAGCGCTCGGTCGCTACGTAGTGACCAAGCTTTGGCTTGAGCTCGGTCGCTACGTAGCGACCGACCGGGACGATCGCTCGGTCGCTACGTAGTGACCGAACGGGACGATCGCTCGGTCGCTACGTAGTGACCGAGCTTTGGCTCGAGCTCGGTCGCTACGTAGCGACCGAGCGGGATGATCGCTCGGTCGCTACGTAGCGACCGAGCTTGGCCGAGCTCGGTCGCTACGTAGGGACCGAGCAGGACGATCGCTCGGTCGCTACGTAGCGACCAAGCTTTGGCTCGAGCTTGATCGCTACGTAGCGACCGAGCGGGACGATCGCTCAGTCGCTACGTAGCGACCGAGCTTTGGCTCGAGCTCGATCGCTACGTAGCGACCGAGCTTTGGTTCGAGCTCGGTCGCTACGTAGCGACCAAGCTTGGGCTCGAGCTCGCTCGCTACGTAGCGACCGAGCTTGGCTCGAGTTTGGTTGCTGCATAGCGACCGGACGGCGTGTATGCGTGGTGACCGAACTTGGTTTGTTCGGTTTGAATCTCAAAGGATACTTCTTCGTAAAAACTTCGTACTGGTTATTTTTTTACGAAAGTCGTATCCTTCTTTTTACTATTTCTTTTGGAAATACGATCTCCGAGGATTTTCGGGTGGTAATTCCGTCGTAACCGTTTTTAACCCCAACAGGTATCTTGTTCTGATCAGGTTAGACGTGTGTTCAGATTGAAGTTTATATCAACCAAGTTCATCTTAAAGCTTGAGGAAATCGGTAAGCCATAGCTACTAGTTCAGAGAAGTTTTGTTTGGAACAAGTGGAATGATTTGTTAAGCTCCCTGTCCAGATTAGTTTTTGAACCTGTATGTGGATTGATCTTGGTTCAGTTATGTCCCTTAGATATTTTTTTAAAGGCTTAGCTGAACTGAATTATCCTTCAACCGAACTGAACTGCTTTGAACTAAGCTGAGTAGAGTTTCTGTTGGAATCAACCTGACTGATCTTGTATCAACACATTCTGAATCAGGAGTGAAATGGAGTGTTATTAGTTGAGCTCGAGTCTAGTCTTCCCTAGCCAATCTCATGGAATTAAAGGTGAGTCTAGATAGATGATTGATGAGTAGTGAATGAATATTTCTTGATTAAACGTACTGATTGTAGATGATTGATAGGCTTTGTCTCTTGATCAATATTGAATTGGTAAGGTGTTTACTTAGTGTAAACACTTACTAAATATTTATGAATGATCATAGAGGTTAATTCCAAACCTTAGTACTTGTTCTCAAGTACTAATACATATGTATAGTATTAAATATAATTAAGTTTGGAAGTATTGATCATGTGAAGTCTTATTATAAACCTTTCTCCAAAAATATTCTCGTATGAATGATGATTACCGTGAATTGGTCCTGCGATATGGAACAAGGTCACAAAGACACGATGATGGGGTTGCACCCTGGAGGCCGTGTAACTGCATGCAGCGTTAGATGTTCAATTTTTGAATATCTGATGGCGATGATGGTGATGCTAACTCGCTAGACTCGTTTAGGCTTTGTGGTTTCTCGGGTCTGGTATATATATATATGAATGAAATGAGGAAGTGAGGTATATGATTAGATTCACAATGATGGAAGAATATTCCTTATAAATAAATTTCCAGATATGGAATATATTTCCGCTGCATACAAATGATGTTGATTGCTTGAGATATTATTAGTATATGTTGGGGTGCGGGACTAGGCTCACTGAGTAAACTAGTTACTTATGACTCATTTGTGATGCAGGTAACCAATAGGCGAGAGACCTTACTCTAGGACGGGAAGGAACAGCATTAGCCAGCGGTAGTTTTATTATCCTTGCAAAGTCATTTTGATATATCTTATGTATAAGATTTGTTGACCGAAAACCTCGAGGTTAATTTATAACAAATTTTGTAAGATGCTTTTGATTGATATATAAAGAATGTTTTTTTAAGTACGGGTTCCATATGATATTAGTCCTTGTCCGGACGAACTAACTATCGGGTATTGCTCTCGGGTTGAAAAGCCTAGAGTTATATCGATAGGAGCGTTGGTGTTCTTTGGTTGTTGGTCTAAGGCGATCGGAAGTATTCTGAGAACCTCAGATCAACAATCGAGGAACATCGACCGTGTCATTTCCGTTCATCTACGATCGGGGGTGTCACAAAGGTGGTATCAGAGCATGGTTATACGATGCTAGAATGGGAGTTGTTTCAAATATTTTTCGAGTCAAAATGAGTCGCAAGATAACTAGGATATGCTGGCTTGTTCCTTCATTTTAGTATAGATAGTCATGGGTAGTTACCTAACAGTGATATTTCGTAACAAAGCACCGAGAATAGCTTGAACGGGTGGACCGTACTTACCGATGTTAGTATCATCAGACTCGAGTTTGCTACCCTCATGGTGGGGTTCACTACCGCCCTGTTAAGAGTCAGTAACGTCATGCCTTCCTGTCGTTCTTTTGAATTCTAGTGGGGGATGCCAATTTTTTAGAGAGAGATATGGGACAGAATTGATACATCGAAGACATCTCCGGGCTCGTGTGTTATCGATGACAAGGTGGGCGTTGTTTGTGGTCCGATTCAGAGCGATGCGACTGCACATGATCACCTAGATGCACTTATTCTTCCAGCTTGTCAAGTCTCCAGCTTATGCTGAGCCGTACAAGAAACAGAGCCGTACAAGCCTGAATTGTTCAACATTTGTTTGGAGCTTAGCGTTGGAGGAAGAGATGGTTCAACTGTAGTACAAGACGATGGACACACATGCACGTTTCTGTTGGCAACAAGACATCTTAAAGCTTATGATGGAAAGAAGTAGTGGGACCATAAGATACTGAAGAAACACTAAACCGTTTGAGGTATACTTTGGCTTGAGGCAGATTTGGGATGAAACACCCAGAGAAAAACATTGACGTGGCCAATGTTCAGAGAATTACATGAAGGATTTGGTAGCAAGCTATTTGGAGATGAACGCGATGAGTTGTTGGTCGAGAGTCAATTACTTCAGAGAGGTGAGATCGAGTTGGACAGATCTCAAGAGTTCATGAAGTAGAATTTTCTACACAAGATATGGGACCGATTGAAGATTCAGTTTACGGAGTTGGTACAGTGGGATGTTTCCGCCAGGAGGTTCAGGTTAAGTTAATCATATACAACAATTTCAGCATCAAGATATGTGGTCGAGTGATTTTTTATTCATCGATTATGGTTTGGAGAATAAGCCAAAGATCAGATGAAAATATTTGGGAACTTAGCCAAGAATTTTGTAGTAGATAAAAGACCATGGAGTCTCAGAGCTTCGAGGAGATGTTAGAGTATGACGCGAATACTAAAGAAGTTATTGCTGAAGAAGTTCACCAAATTATGCAGACCGTTTAATTCCCAACCAGTGAAGATCGAAGATTATTTTGAATCAGTGGATTAAGTCGCTGGGATGATTTTGGGTGTACGTTTCATCAGTTCTAGATCGAGGAGGCTGAGTTGCTATGGTGGTGACATGCCAGGACAGCATAGTCTGGATCGTCCAAGTGCGAGAAATTCTTGATTATTTGCATCAATGCGCTTCAGTGATTCCCTTGTGAAGACTAAGGATGATTATTTTACCCTTGCCCATAAAGTTACCCGGTTCCTTTACCTATACCTAGGGTACCACTAGTTGGATGTTCACGCTTCCTTACCATTAGTCTTGATCTAAGTGTTAGGCTATTGGGTAGAGCCTACACTTTATGGTTGTCTGGACCGTCAAAACCCCTGGAAGGTTCAATCACAGGTTTGCTTCTTATCCCATTGTGTGTTGTGTGCATTTTTAAAATTGTATGAATTATGAAATAAAAAAAACTTATGTGAATTGTGATCAAGGTGTAGTAAGAGACCTTGCCTATGGATGGAATTCTCCGCCCATATTGTGTTTGATTCGGGAACAACACATGGTTGTAGTTCCTGAGCGATGTCATAGTATTAGAGAGGATTCACTTTTGTGAATTCAAGTCTACCGTTCCTATTTGGAAGTACGGGCTGCCAGTTAAAGTTATGGTATGCCTTCCCCATTCCATAGTACTTCCGTTAGAGCGGTATGTTTCTATAGAATGAGATTGGCTATCTAGTTACTGAGCTCAAATAGGATATTAAGGAAAGAAGTCTTTTGAAGAGGACCAGTTATTGTTGGCCTACAATGGTATACTACTAAGTGTTCGAGTATCACTCAAATCAGTCTGGGGTTTGAAGAACTTTTGGGAAAAGGTGAAGAAGTGTACTCTAGTAACTTGATCGTTTAAAAGTAGAAGATGAAAAGGAGCAGAGTAGAAGACAGTCTGATAATCAGGGAAGATGAAGATGTGGTTTTAAGGAATTGAAAGATCGATGTCGACATCTAAAAGTAACATGTTCAGTATTCTTGTTGAACATGAATTCACTACATAGCCTAGGGATTTCACCAATGGTTCATTCGAGTGCTAGTAGTAGTTAGAAGATTATGAAGAGAATTTCAGATATATCAGAAGTGTAAAGAATACTGGTAAAGTGAAATCATTCTTGGAATGGGTGAGTGTGTTTATTTGAGAGTAGTACCCCTGGTCTGAATCATGTTGGCGTGATTGATCGTGCATGTTCTTGTTTGATTGTTGCACGGTTAATCAAGTTAACATTTACTAGACTGGAGATGTTACATTCACGTATGGCACATCACCTCACGTTCCAAAATTCATGTTGTTGTTATGGGGGAGAGCCAGATAGAAAAGGTTGAGAAGTAATAGTTTACAGATACAAGATTGTTAGAAAAAGTATGCAGACCACAGTTGACAAGAATTGTCCAGAGTAAAGAATTTGGTTATCTTGAAAGTGGCTGCTCAGAAAAGAAAGGATCGGTTGGGGGAATCAAGGGATCGACCATGAGTTGTTTTGATATGGGCAAGATTAAGATAAGGTCAGATCTAATATCCAGAACTCCTTTCAGAGACTGTTCAGTAAAGAGTGTACAGTTACGTTTTAGAATTCGGGGACGAATTCTTTTGAGGGGGAAGAATGTAATAACCCTCACGAGCAGATAGAATTTTGGTCGAGAAAATTCTTTAAGATCAGTTTGAAGATTGATCGATCAGAATTTAAATAAAAATCGACACGGTGAATTAATCTCTCGACGGGCTGTCTTTTGGTCGAAAAACCATCTCTTGATGGTTCTGGTCGAGTGTTAAGTATTATTGTTGAAATTATTTAGTCGAAACAGTCCAAAAAATATCGACAAAACTCTTAAAATTATTTCTGAACAGTCACATGCCTTGCACCTTCTAGCCTACTTGCTTTCTGAGTATTAGGTCACATGACATGCACCTACTTGCTTACCTGCTTGCTCATTAGAAGTCACATGCTGGTCACAAGCTGTTTGCTTCAGCTGCTTGCAGTTTTCTTCTTGTAAGGGAAAGGTGAGCTGCTTGTGCTGAAGCTGGTTGCCACATGTTTC
>NW_022610787.1:0-26389 GCF_000309985.2 Brassica rapa
GTCATGTCCCCGATCCTAGATAGGATCGGCCGGACGGGCCATGGTGCGGGGAGACGCACCAGTCAGGTCACTAGACCTTAAGACAAGCGTATCATGGCCCTGAATGAAGGTTAAGGGCATCAGTCAGTTGAGACTTAACCAGGATACGATGGAAACAAGGGTAAAGGAGCTGGGTGAGTGTTTAGGCAGCTGGACGAGTGTTGGTTTGAGTTCAATCAGCTCGGTTCAGCTGGTATTCAGTTCACCAAGATCTGTTCAGCTCACAGGAGCTGGAGAACTAGCTCACTCAGCTGGGAACAGCTAGAGGTCAGCTCAATCCGGTGAACGGTGCGTTTTGGTTCGGATCAGTGTGGGCGAGTCCGGAACGGTTACTGGGCGAGCCGATGGTCCGGGTGCAGGACGGTTCGACCAAATGGGTCTTAGGCTTGGGACAGGGAGTGGGCAAACTTCCAGAGTGTGAGCTGAGGCTCAGTGATCGATTTGCCAAAGGAAGAAAAGGGGAAAACCGCCAATGGGCGGTTATGGGGCGGTTATGGCAGGTTTGGGAAGAAGGGATGTGATTGGTTGGTAACTGTTCGCCCAGGCGGTTGGGGACAGTTTAAATCGTCTTCTCCCTCTCATTTCTGCCAGACTGGTCGATTTTTACTCAACTAGACACAGAGAGAAACACAGAGAAAATTCAAGAGAGAAAGAGAGACACAAACCTTGGATTGGCCGATTTGATCCAAGAGATTGCTCTTGAGTGTTCCTGGTGTGTTTGGGCGTGTGATCAAGAGAATGGATTTGAGACAGAAAGACAAGGAGAAGGCAAAGGAGAAAGAGAAGGAAGTCGCCCCTGGAGACCGAACTCCTAAGGTGAGGTGTGGCCAAGAGTAACCGGACAAGGCCGCGGATGATGGCCGTGTGAGCCTGGCCGGTTTGGATCGATTGGCCACTCCTTACTCTGACTTCTTCTACTCTGTTTCTTCATATATGTTGTGCTATGGATTGTTTTATGATGTTACAGGGAAGGATCCATTGATCTTAAGGCCTTGGCCTGATCAATATTCCATGAAAGTCCCTTGTTCTTGTGTGGGCTGTTCATGGCCGAGATCACTATGATCTGAGCCGATTCTTTTGAATCTGATTATGGGAATATTTTTCTTCTGAATTATCATGAGTTTTCATGAATTTTATTTGGTATTTGGATCTCTTTTGAGAGGGGTCAGATTTGACATTTTTGATGATTGTTCTTGATTAGATTGGATCCGACCATGCAATGTGATTGATTCTTGTTTTGTAATCTAACCTTGCGATTGTGTGTTTGTTTGTGTTGGATCCAGGACCAGAAATGGACCGTGGTAAGGGAAAAGCACCATGAGGACCGCGGCCATGGGAAGATGTGTGGTGATTGGGTTGATTCTGAAAATTGTGTGATTATTGTAGCCTATTGTGCAACTTGTGAACTTATGCGATTCTAGTGTGTATTCTATTTATTAGGATGATGAATGATGTATGAACCTTGGTTAATATCTATGAAATATCTATTTGCATTAGTTGTTGCTTGATTATTTAAGTGTGAATGTTGGAACCTCCAAAACTCTGAAAAAGACTTAGAAATATTTAACACTTGAACTTAAATATAAAGATGGAACTGGTTGTGTTGTTAAGTGAGGCCGCGGTCTGGTTGGATTGAGGAATCCAGGATCGGGTCTTACAAGTTGGTATCAGAGCATTCTTGATTCTAGGATTTGTTGGGTTATTGGTTCACCACACACTTGGCCGTTTGGACTCATGGTGAGATAGTTGGGTTCTAAGTAATCTTTTGTACTGATTAACTTAGGAGTGATTGAGGTTTGTGTGTTCAGTTTTGGACTAACCTTTTGTTTGTGTTTGTAACTCCTAAGGGTACAAGAAGGTACAAATCTCGGAAAGGAAAGGAGGCAACTGGAGCGTCTGGAGCAGTGGGGCAGGATGGTGCTGAACAGACCGGAGTGTTACCAGCTGGAACCATTCCAACCCTAGTGCTACCCGCTCTGGTGGAGCAGGTGGACAATGCAACCGGACTTCCAGTGGGTCCAACTCTTCCTACTGGGGTTAATGAAACTAATGTGGACGAGCAGCAAGAGCAAGTCCATGGAGACGATACTGGGTCGTCCAACGTGGGTGCTGGGAGTGGCCAGAATGTTGATGCAAACAATGTTCGGGTCACTGGTGCCGAGGAGGTCATTGAGCCGACCATAAGGGGCTTGGTGGAGGCTATGCAATCATGGGGCTCAGATAGCCTCCTTGACACAGGCATTCACACCATTGGTGAACTCGTCCGTGGGACAGGCTAATCCCCCGGTTCGGGTTGCTGCTGGAGCGGCTGATGTTGGTGCTGGCCGTGTGGCTGAGGTGATTGAGATAGACCCACCGGTCAGGCCAGTGCGTGGTATGGACTACCTGAAGGTACTGGAGCATATCTCCAAGTTGGGAACCAAACACTTTGCTGGAAGTGTTGATCCTATGGAGGCGGACGAGTGGAGAACCAGGTTGGTTCGAAACTTCAAGTCCACACGATGTCCTGAGGATTTCCAGAAGGACATAGCAGTACACTTCCTGGAGGAGATGCACATAATTGGTGGTTAGCTTTGGACAAGCGTACCAATGGTACCATTGAGCACTTTGCTGACTTTGAGGTTGAGTTCAACCATAAGTACTTTCCTGCTGAGGCGTGGGATCGTTTGGAGTCCAAGTTCCTGGACTTGACTCAGGGACGGAGGACTGTTCGTGAGTATGAAGAAGAGTTCAACCGACTCAGGAGGTATGTGGGAAGAGAACTGGAGGATGAGAAGGTTCAAGTCCGAAGGTTCATCCGAGGCCTAAGGGTGGAACTTCGAACCTACTGTTCTGTTTGTAAGTTCCACACGGTTTCTGAGTTGGTTGAGAGGATGGCCTTGCTGGAGACCAACCTCACGAGGAGGGTAAGCAGAAGATGAAGAGTGTGGTGGTATCCTCGGGTCAGAGTGGTGACAAGAAGAGGAAGAGGGACTCGACCGAGGAGGGTAAAACCTCAAGTGGTAGGTCAGAGTGCCCTAAGTGTGGACGATACCACGGTGGAGAGTGCTGGAAGGCCATGGGTGCCTGTACTCGATGTGGTAAGATGGATCACTCAGCCAAGGATTGTCCAAGTCCGTTGGGTGAGTCCAGGACCTGTCACCACTGCGGCCAGAAGGGCCACTACCGCAGGGACTGCCCTAAGCTGCAAGGCAACCAAAGTAAGGGACGTGGGGAGGCTAGCAGGCCAGTCCAGGGACGAGGCCAGACCTCAACACCTCGGGTGTATGAGCTATCCAAGGAGGTGGTTGGGACTCAGCCTTTCCAAGCGATCACTGGTAACATTCTAGACTACTACTTTTACAATTCCAGTAGAATTGCATGGTATGGAATCTAGGATGGATAGATATACTTTGATGGGTCTTGTGTAGGGACCTTAAGTATTGGTGGTGTGGAAACACACACATTATTTGATACTGGAGCTACACATAGTTTTGTGAGTCCAAGTATGATAGGAAAAGGTTTGTTCCAGTATGGAGCATGGGATGGTCCTGAACGAGTGAGTGCGGCCGGAGGGCAAGTTATGAACTCACTCGGTCTGGTTAGGGACATCCCTGTGGTGATCTTGGATAGGCCGATGCCTATAGATCTGATTGTTGTCCCCCTCAAGCATCATGAAGTGATCTTGGGCATGGACTGGTTGGGAAAGTATCGGGCAACTCTAGATTGTCACCGGGGAAGGGTGCAACTTGAGAACGAGTTTGGACCCCCGATTAAGTACCAAGGAATCAAGCCAACCTCTTGTAATTTGGTGGTTTCAGCAGTCCAAGTAGAACGGATGCTTGGAAATGGTTGTGAGGCCTTTTTGGCTACCATTTACACTGATGAGGTTGTAGGGGCCTGTGACCCAGAGGGTATACCGTTGGTTCGGGAATTTCAGGATGTGTTTGGGGCACTACAGGGCATTCCCCCTGATAGGGCTGACCCATTCATCATTGAATTGGAACCTGGAACGGCCCCATTATCAAAAAGTCCATATAGAATGGCACCAGCTGAGATGGCAGAGCTGAAGAAGCAACTTGAGGAGTTGCTTGAGAAGGGGTTCATACGCCCTAGTGTATCACCTTGGGGAGCACCAGTCCTATTTGTTAAGAAAAAGGATGGTAGCTTTAGGTTGTGCATTGATTATAGGGGTTTGAACAGGGTGACTGTGAAGAACAAGTACCCTTTACCCAGGATTGATGAGTTGTTAGATCAACTCCGTGGAGCCAAGTGGTTCTCCAAGATTGACCTGGCCTCTGGGTATCATCAGATCCCCATTGCACCAGATGATGTGAGAAAGACAGCGTTCCGGACCAGGTATGGCCACTATGAGTTTGTGGTTATGCCGTTCGGACTGACCAATGCGCCTGCTGCATTCATGAAGATGATGAACGGCATCTTCAGGGAATACTTGGACGAGTTTGTGATCATCTTCATTGATGATATACTCGTGTATTCCAAGACAAAGGAGGACCATGAAAGACACCTTAGGGCGGTGATGGGCCGCCTGAGAGAACAGAAGCTCTTTGCTAAGCTAAGCAAGTGTAGCTTCTGGCAGAAGAGCATTGGGTTCCTTGGACATGTGGTGTCTGATAAAGGAGTCTCAGTGGATCAAGATAAGATCAAATGTATTCAGGAATGGCCACAGCCAAAGAATGCTACGGAAGTTAGAAGCTTCTTGGGGTTGGCTGGTTATTACAGGAAATATGTCAAGGGGTTCTCGAGCATAGCTCAACCTATGACTAAGCTGACAGGCAAGGACGTGAGGTTCACATGGTCTGAGGAGTGTGAGGAAAGTTTTGCAGCACTCAAGAACATGTTGACTAATGCACCTGTCCTGGTGTTGCCTGAGGCTGATCAGCCTTATGTGGTGTATACGGATGCATCCATAACTGGTCTTGGTTGTGTTTTGACACAACATGGGAAGGTGATAGCCTATGCTTCCAGACAGCTAAGGAAGCATGAGGGTAACTATCCGACTCATGATTTGGAGATGGCTGCTGTAGTATTTGCATTAAAGATATGGAGATCATATCTTTATGGTGCCAAGGTGCAAATACTCACAGACCATAAAAGCTTGAAGTACATATTCACTCAGCCTGAGTTAAACTTAAGGCAGAGGCGATGGATGGAGTTTGTTGCAGATTATGATCTGGACATAGCTTATCATCCTGGGAAAGCTAACCTGGTGGCTGATGCTTTGAGCCGCAGAAGGGCTGAAGTGTCATCTGAGAGGGAGGCGGATGAACTGGAAGGGATGATCAGGTCCTTGAACCTCAACACCTTGGTTGGTTCAGAAGAGCCATTGGGGTTGGAGGCAGTGAACCAGGCCGATCTCCTACCAGGATCAGGCAAGCACAGGGCCTGGATGAAAACCTAAAGAAGGTAGCCGCCAATGACAAGACTGAGTACCAGACAACTGAGAATGGTACCATCTTGGTCAATGGGAGGGTCAGTGTTCCTAATGATAAGGAACTCAAAGAAGAGATTATGAGACAGGCTCATAAGTCTAAGTTTTCAGTTCATCCTGGACTGAACAAGATGTATAGGGATCTAAAAGGTACTACCACTGGGTGAGAATGAAATCTGATGTTGCAGAGTGGGTGGCTAAGTGTCCTACTTGTCAACTGGTGAAGGCAGAACATCAGGTTCCCAGTGGTCTACTCCAGAACCTACCCATACCAGAATGGAAATGGGATCACATCACAATGGATTTTGTGACTGGGTTTCCCACAACCAGGAATAAGAAAGATGCGGTATGGGTTGTGGTTGATCGGCTGACCAAGTCGGCTCATTTCCTGCCCATCAAGAAAGGTGATGGGGTCGACAGGATTGTGCAAGTGTACATAGACGAGATAGTGAGGTTGCATGGTGTTCCAGCAAGCATTGTCTCGGATAGGGATCCAAGATTTACATCTTATTTCTGGCAGGCTTTCCAAAAGGCCTTGGGAACCAGAGTGAATATGAGCACATCTTATCATCCTCAAACGGATGGGCAGTCTGAAAGGACAATCCAAACCTTGGAGGATATGCTAAGGGCATGTGTGTTAGATTGGGGAGAGTCTTGGAAAAAACACTTACCCTTAGTGGAATTTGCTTATAACAACAGCTTCCATACAAGCATTGGTATGTCGCCATATGAGGCTTTGTATGGTAGGCCGTGCAGGACACCCCTATGCTGGACCCAAGTGGGGGAGCGTAGCATGTTGGGTCCTGAGATTGTAGAACAGACCACTGAGAAAATCAGGATGGTCAAAGAGAAAATGAAAGAGGCGCAGGACCGCCAAAAGAGCTATGCAGACAAGCGTAGAAAACATCTTGAGTTTGAGGTCAATGACCTGGTGTATCTCAAGATGATTACCTTTAAGGGTAGGACCAGGGTTTCTGGACGAAAGAAACTGGATCCTAGGTACTTGGGTCCATTCAGAATCATAGAGAGAGTGGGTGCAGTGGCATACAAGTTGGACTTGCCATCAGCAATGGATGCATACCACAATGTGTTCCATGTATCCCAACTCCGGAAATGCTTGTCTGAACAAGACATTGTCTTGCCCGAGGTTCCTACTGACCTTGGTAAGGACCTGACTTTGGAAACTTTGCCGGTTCGGATTATGGATCGGTCAGAGAAAGCTATGAGAAAGAAGACAGTTCCCATGATCAAAGTGGTGTGGGATTACAATGGTAAAGACCTCATCACTTGGGAAACGGAAGCAAAAATGAAAAGTATGTATCCGGATTGGTACAGACAATTTCTTCCTGATGAAACACTTAACATGGATTCGAGGACGAATCCCAAGTTAGTGGGGGACTCTTGTCATGTCCCCGATCCTAGATAGGATCGGCCGGACGGGCCATGGTGCGGGGAGACGCACCAGTCAGGTCACTAGACCTTAAGACAAGCGTATCATGGCCCTGAATGAAGGTTAAGGGCATCAGTCAGTTGAGACTTAACCAGGATACGATGGAAACAAGGGTAAAGGAGCTGGGTGAGTGTTTAGGCAGCTGGACGAGTGTTGGTTTGAGTTCAATCAGCTCGGTTCAGCTGGTATTCAGTTCACCAAGATCTGTTCAGCTCACAGGAGCTGGAGAACTAGCTCACTCAGCTGGGAACAGCTAGAGGTCAGCTCAATCCGGTGAACGGTGCGTTTTGGTTCGGATCAGTGCGGGCGAGTCCGGAACGGTTACTGGGCGAGCCGATGGTCCGGGTGCAGGACGGTTCGACCAAATGGGTCTTAGGCTTGGGACAGGGAGTGGGCAAACTTCCAGAGTGTGAGCTGAGGCTCAGTGATCGATTTGCCAAAGGAAGAAAAGGGGAGAAACCGCCAATGGGCGGTTATGGGGCGGTTATGGGGCAGTTTTGGGAAGAAGGGATGTGATTGGTTGGTAACTGTTCGCCCAGGCGGTTGGGGACAGTTTAAATCGTCTTCTCCCTCTCATTTCTGCCAGACTGGTCGATTTTTACTCAACTAGACACAGAGAGAAACACAGAGAAAATTCAAGAGAGAAAGAGAGACACAAACCTTGGATTGGCCGATTTGATCCAAGAGATTGCTCTTGAGTGTTCCTGGTGTGTTTGGGCGTGTGATCAAGAGAATGGATTTGAGACAGAAAGACAAGGAGAAGGCAAAGGAGAAAGAGAAGGAAGTCGCCCCTGGAGACCGAACTCCTAAGGTGAGAGGTGTGGCCAAGAGTAACCGGACAAGGCCGCGGATGATGGCCGTGTGAGCCTGGCCGGTTTGGATCGATTGGCCACTCCTTACTCTGACTTCTTCTACTCTGTTTTCTTCATATATGTTGTGCTATGGATTGTTTTATGATGTTACAGGGAAGGATCCATTGATCTTAAGGCCTTGGCCTGATCAATATTCCCATGAAAGTCCCTTGTTCTTGTGTGGGCTGTTCATGGCCGAGATCACTATGATCTGAGCCGATTCTTTTGAATCTGATTATGGGAATATTTTTCTTCTGAATTATCATGAGTTTTCATGAATTTTATTTGGTATTTGGATCTCTTTTGAGAGGGGTCAGATTTGACATTTTTGATGATTGTTCTTGATTAGATTGGATCCGACCATGCAATGTGATTGATTCTTGTTTTGTAATCTAACCTTGCGATTGTGTGTTTGTTTGTGTTGGATCCAGGACCAGAAATGGACCGTGGTAAGGGAAAAGCACCATGAGGACCGCGGCCATGGGAAGATGTGTGGTGATTGGGTTGATTCTGAAAATTGTGTGATTATTGTAGCCTATTGTGCAACTTGTGAACTTATGCGATTCTAGTGTGTATTCTATTTATTAGGATGATGAATGATGTATGAACCTTGGTTAATATCTATGAAATATCTATTTGCATTAGTTGTTGCTTGATTATTTAAGTGTGAATGTTGGAACCTCCAAAACTCTGAAAAAGACTTAGAAATATTTAACACTTGAACTTAAATATTAAAGATGGAACTGGTTGTGTTGTTAAGTGAGGCCGCGGTCTGGTTGGATTGAGGAATCCAGGATCGGGTCTTACACGGGACATCATTTGTTATAAGTGTCAGGGCAAGGGCCACTACGCTCGGGATTGTCCAAACAAACGAGTGATGGTCCTAAAGGGGGATGGCGAGTATGAATCCCAAGATGAGGCAGAGACCACGACAGTGATCTCTGATGAGGAATTAACCGACTACCCGGAGACAGGCGAGCTGCTAGTGACCCGGAGAGCTCTTAGCACCCTCTTTGACCCAGAGATCATCCAGCGGGAGAACATCTTCCACACCAGATGTAGTGTTGATCACAAGGTATGTAGTTTGATCATAGATGGCGGATCTTGTACTAACGTGGCTAGCAAGTATCTTGTTGATAAGCTAGGGTTGGTCAAAACTGCCCATCCTCGACCATACCGTCTCAAATGGCTCAATGATGAGACTGAGCTCAAGATTGCCGAACAAGTTGTTGTGTCCTTCAGTATTGGCAAGTACCAAGACCAGGTCAAGTGTGATGTTGTACCCATGCAAGCCGGCCATATACTTCTAGGAAGGCCGTGGCAGTTTGACAAGGAGACACTTCACCATGGCCGCACCAACATCTACAGTTTCGTCCTCAACAACAAGAAGCACAGCCTAGCACCTCTCAGCCCTCAAGAAGTTCATGATATGCTGAAGGCAATGACGCAGTCTGGCCAGGTAAGTAACACTAACCTTTACATGACTTCCGGACAAGTGCTTAAATCAATACAACGTGAGACACAGGTGCTACTAATGATCTTTAAGGAAGGTTGTTTTGCAGGTTTAGAAGCTCCTGAAGTACCGGACGTAGTACAAGACCTCATGGGACGTTACAAGGATGTCTTCCCTGATGAGATTCCGGCCGGTTTACCCCTTGTCCGTGGCATAGAACATCAGATCGATCTTGTACCCGGAGCGCCACTACCAAACCGAGCCGCTTACCGTGTCAACCCCGAGGAAGCTAAGGAGCTGGAATGGCAGGTCCAATATCTCATGGACAAAGGCTACATCCGCGAGAGCCTTAGTCCCTGTGCGGTCCCGGTCCTACTAGTGCCTAAGAAGGATGGGACGTGGTGCATGTGTGTGGACTGCCGAGCCATCAACAACATAACCATCAAATATCGGTACCTTATACCTAGATTAGATGATATGTTGGATGAACTGTGTGGGTCTATTATGTTTTCTAAGATTGATCTCAGGAGTGGATACCATCAAGTCCGTATGAAGGAAGGAGATGAGTGGAAAACCGCCTTCAAGACCAAGCAAGGTCTATACGAGTGGCTGGTGATGACGTTTGGCCTTACCAACGCCCCTAGCACCTTCATGAGACTCATGAATGAGGTCCTCCGACCTTACATTGGCTTTGTTGTGAGTTCACAGAGACTGAAGGTTGATGAGGAGAAGATCAAGGCAATACAAGACTGGCCGACCCCGACCACGATCGGACATATCCGCAGCTTCCATGGACTGGCCAGTTTCTATCGACGATTTGTGAAGGACTTCAGTACCATTTGCCGCCCCAATGACCTCCGTGATCAAGAAGAATGTAACCTTTGCTTGGGGCCCTGCCCAAGAGGAGTCTTTCAACAGGCTTAAATATAGTTTGACACATGCACCGGTTCTAACTCTTCCTAACTTTGATAAACCTTTTGAGATTGAGTGTGATGCTTCAGGGACAGGGATAGGAGCCGTACTGACCCAAGGATGCCGGCCAGTGGCTTTCTTCAGTGAGATATTGAGTGGAGCCGCCCTCAATTACCCCACCTATGATAAAGAGCTATATGCTCTAGTAAGGTCGCTTGAAACTTGGCAACATTATCTTTTGTCTAAAGAATTTATTATTCATACAGATCATGAGACTCTTAAGCATTTGAGGGGCCAGACCACACTCAAGAAGAGGCATGCTAGGTGGCTGGAGTTCGTGGAAACTTTTCCTTATGTGATCAAGTACAAGAAAGGGAAGGACAACGTAGTGGCCGACGCCCTATCCTGGGGCCACACACTCATTACCACCATGGAGGCTAAGATCATGGGTTTTGAGCAACTCAAAATGTCTTATGAAACTGACCCTGATTTTTCTGAGTTTTACAGTAACACGGCTAAGGGAGCCATGGGTCCATTCTATCAGCAGGAAGGTTTCCTCTTCAAGGAGAAACGCCTGTGTATTCCTCATGGTTCCATGCGAGATTTACTGCCCAGAGAAGCTCATGGGGGCGGGTTGATGGGGCATTTCGGTCGGGACAAAACTCTGAGCGTCCTGTCCGACCACTTCTATTGGCCCCGGATGAGGCGCTACGTCGAGAGCCTTTGCGCTAAGTGCACTGTCTGTCTCAAAACCAAATCCAGGTCGCATCCTTATGGTTTACACATGCCTTTACCTATTCCTATTGCATCGTGGGTCGACCTGTCTATGGACTTTGTGCTGGGCTTACCCAAGATAGAACACAAGGATTCTATTTTTGTTGTAGTGGACAGGTTCTCCAAGATAGCACACTTCATTCCGTGTTCCAAGACCAATGATGCAAGCAAAACCGCTGATCTCTTCTTCAAGGAAGTGTTGCGTCTACATGGAGTGCCTCGTACCATTGTGTCCGACCGAGACACAAAATTTCTCAGCACTTCTGGAGGACATTGTGGAAAAAGCTTGGAACCAAGCTCCTCTTCTCAACCACTTGCCATCCACAGACTGATGGACAGACCGAGGTAGTAAACCGTACACTCTCTCAGTTATTGAGGGCTACGGTGGGTAAGAATCTTAAAAACTGGTTGAGTTGCTTGCCTTTCATTGAGTTTGCTTATAACCATGCAAGGCACTCTATTACAAACCTCTCCTCTTTTGAGATTGTGTATGGCTTTAGACCAGAGATGCCTATGGACCTAGCCGCATTGCCACCAGCCATGCAAGTCAGCCAGAGTGGTGACAAAAAGGCTGAGTTTGTGAAGAACATGCACCGGCAAGTCAAGGAGACTTGGAGAAGAAGGCTGAAAGGAACCGGATTAAGCTCAACAAGGGGCACACAGAAGTTATCTTCCAACCAGGCGACTGGGTGTGGCTCCACATGAGGCCAGAGCGGTTTCCAGAAGAGAGGAAGAGCAAATTATCCCCACAAGGGGACGGACCATTCCGAGTGCTCGACCGGATCAATGACAATGCCTACCGGCTAGAACTGCCAGGTGAGTTCCAAGTTTTCCGAACGTTCAATGTGTCTGACTTGTCTCCTTATATTGTAGATGACGGAGATGTTCTGAGGACAGAACCTGTTCAAGAGGGAGGGGATGTTGTAATACCCACGACTGAGGTTCCCATTATCCGCAAAGGTCCTACCACAAGGTCCGGTTCAAGAGTTATAAGAGCTGGATTTGCCAAAGCTGTCCATGAGTTGCTTGCACAGGAACAAACCGGGTTCAAGCAACTATTGATCCAGGAGTTGTCTGACTTAAAGCTGGAAAACATTCGAGCCAGTTCTCCTCCATCGGCCAGAGTGAAGCCGGCCTGACCATTTCCACCTTCATGCTCAATCCATCCAACCAACTTGCTTCCGATACAAAGATATAGCCGACCATCACAAGGAGTAGTATGTGTTGTACTCTTTTTCCTTATCGGGTATTGTCCCATTAGGTTTTCCCGAAGGGTTTTAATGAGGCAACAAGCAAGCATACTATGAGTTCTGATCCGGACATCTCAAACCGCGACCGGTCCATTGTTTTCTTTATTTTTATTTCGGTTAAGACTTTGGCCATTTGTCTAGGCCCATTTTTATCTTTAAAGTCCAGCAAGGAACACCTATGTAAACCCTTGTAGTTGCCAACTTTTCGGCTAAGTCTTTTATGAAAACGTTTTTGTATTAGCAAAGAAACCCTAAGTCTTTCAGTTGTGCGAAACCATTGAGAGCAGCCGTGTGACATATCAAAGAGCCGATCCATTGTTCTTTGTGGCGTCCATCGATCCATTCCATTCCTTGTCTGAATCTTTAGAGAGACATACGTCCAGCAAGAGCCGGATCCATATCTATTTTCCTAACCGACCTTGGCATCTTGTTGAGAGAGACATACGTCCAGCAGCAGATCCCATCCGCCAATCTACTCTTTCTCTATCTTTTATTTTAGATTTCATTCATCCAATCCATAAAAACCAAAAGAATCATATCTTGTTTCTGTTCTTGTTCCTATTGAAAACAAGTTCATATTTGTTTCAGGTACGAACACAAGCAAGAGGCGACCCGGCCGGTACCATCCATCCGAGGCAAGGCTGAACCGCGTAACGGCCATCCGTCCGTCCGTTCGACCCTCCGACCCATGCCTACAACACACAGGACATCCATGTGTGTCCGTCAGCACACACAGGACGTCCGTGTGTGTCTGTGTGTGTCCATCAGCACACACGGGATGTCCGTGGCTGTCCATCAGTATACATATCAGCACGCTGGCCCTTCCCGTGGACTGTTTGGGTGATTTTGTCCCACCTGGGCTGTCTGTTCAGTACACACATGACGTCTGTTGGTGTCCGTCAGCACACACAGGATGTCCGTGTGTGTCCGTCAGCACACACAGGACGTCCGTGTGTGTCTGTGTGTGTCCGTCAGCACACACAGGACGTCCGTGGCTGTCCATCAGTACACATATCAGCACATTGGTCCTTGGATTCAACATGCTGACCCTTCCCATGGACTGTTCGGGTGATTTTGTCCCTTGTGGGCTGTCTGTTGAGAACACACAGGCCGTCTGTGGGTGTCAGCTAGCACACACAGGACGTCCGTGGCTGTCTGTGTGTGTCCGTGTGTGTCCGTATGTGGCCGTCAGCACACACAGGACGTCCGTGGCTGTCCATCCAGATATCAGCACGTTGGTCCTTGGACTCAGCACGCTGGCCCTTCCCGTGGACTGTTTGGGCCATTTTGGCCCATGTCGGCTGTCTGTTCAGTACACACAGGATGTCTGTGGGTGTCCGCCAGCACACAAAGGACATTTGTGGCTGTCCGTGACTGTCCGTCAGCACACACATGACATCTGTGGCTTTCCGTGTGTGTCCGTGTGTGTCTGTGGGTGTCCCCCAGCATACACAGGACGTTCGTGGCTGTCCGTGGCTGTCTGTCATCACACACAGGACGTCCGTGTGTGTCAGTCAGCACACACAGGACGTCCGTGTGTGTGCGTCTGTGTCCGTCAGCACACACAGGACGTCCGTGGGTGCCCTTCAGCACACACAGGACGTCAGTGGTTGTCCATCAGTACACATATCAGCACGCTGGCCCTTCCCTTGCACTGTTCGGGTGATTTTGGCCCACGTGGACTGTCTGTTCAGTACACACAGGACGTCTGTGGGTGTTCGTCAGCACACACAGGACGCCCGTGGGTGTCCGTCAGCACACACAGGACATCCTTGGCTGTCTGTGTGTGTCCGTGTGTGTCCGTGTGTGTCCATCAGCACACACAGGACGTTAGTGGCTGTCCATTAGTACACATATCAGCATGTTGGTCCTTGGGCTCAACACGCTGGCCCTTCCTGGGGACTGTTTGGGTGATTTTTGCCCACGTGGGCTGTCTGTTCAATACACGCAGGACGTCAGTGGGTGTCCGCCAGCACACACAGGACATCCAGGGCTGTCCGTGGCTGTCTGTCAGCACACATAGGATGTCCGTGACTGTCCGTGTGTGTCCGTCCGCACAGACAGGACGTCCTTGGGTGTCTGTCAGCACACACAGGACATCCGTGTGTGTCCGTCAGCACACACAGGACGTCCGTGGCTGTCCATGTGTGTCTGTGTGTGTCCGTCAGCACACACAGGACGTCCGTGGCTGTCCATCAGTATACATATCAGCACGTTGGTCCTTGGACTAAGCACGCTGGCCCTTCTCGTGGACTGTTTGGGTTATTTTGGCCCACGTGGGCTGTCTACTCAGTACAGAGAGGACGTCCATGGGTGTCCGCCAGCTCACACAGGACGTCCGTGGCTGTCCATGGCTGTCCATCAGCACACACAGGACGTCCGTGGCTGTCCGTGTGTGTCCGTGTGTGTCCGTGTCTGTCCGTCAGAACACACATGACGTCCGTGGCTGTCCATCAGTACACATATAAGCATGTTGGTCCTTGGACTCAGCACGTTGACCCTTCCCGTGGACTGTTCGGGTGATTTTGGCCCACGTGGGCTTTTTGTTCAGTACACACAGGACGTCCGTGGGTGTTCGCCAGCACACACAGGACGTCTGTCGCTGTCCGTGGCTGTCCGTCAGCACACACAGGACATCCGTGGCTGTCCATGGGTGTCCGTGTGTGTCCGTCAACACACACAGGACGTCAGTGGCTGTCCACCAGTACACATATCAGCCCGTTGGTCCTTGGAATCAGCATGCTTGTAAGACCCGATCATGGCCGACTAGGCCGCGGTCGATGCCTCACGTCGCTCGGTCGATACCCTGACCGAACATCTCAAAATTTTCGCCCTTTATTTAAAACATCGCTCATACGAGAGAGATAACTCAGATCTTAGCTCAAGACTACCATAGTCTTTCCTAGCTTAGATCAATACAACACATACGCAGCGGAATAATATCATCATCCATTGGTCTATAACCAATCTAATACTTGTCCAGTAGAATCACCTCAGCTAATGGTCAGTATACTCAACTACCAGCTAGCTCCAAGGTTGATTCTGAACACGAACCAAGTCATACAAATCTGAGGTTCCGTTTCCCTAACCATTCTATCTAGATCTGTGCAACATTGCTAGATCATACCTTTGCCACATCCACGGAGCTTGTTAGCTCATCGGCCCAGCTACTCTAGCTGAATGAACTCATAGACCAGCTGATCGAGCTGTCACACTCGAACTGAGCTAGGACCGAGCTATGGCCAGCTGCCATATACTGCATCCAGCTCCTTTACACACACAAAACAACTCCCTTAGGTACTTAGTCATTCAGCCAACCATCCCCACAGACATAAGTAACCCTTGAGAAGTCTTCAAACGGCTAAGGACATGCATCTGGCCCTTACCGGCTCATGCACTGTCCCACATCCTTTTGCCTTATCAACTTATGATACCAAGTCCAGCTCATGGAATAACAACGCCCATCAGATCCTGAGTCAATCAACCAACCACCCCACATGACCCAGAACTGATGAGTCTTCACACGTACCTAACCGGCCATGGAACCATGTCCTAACGAAGCCGATCAGTCCTCCTATTACCACCGGTGCATCCTTTGATCAATCAGATCAGACACCTTGATCCATCACCTATGGATCAGGTCATCCATCCTTGCCAAAGATCAGATTACACACGGCCTTCTTTAGATAAACACACCGGCCCCATACTTGTGGTCCATGCCACTTAGTACTGGCCTTACTCGCCTCCACGGCTTGCTGCTGGTTCCAAATGAATTGGACCTTGCACCCCACATGGTTCCTCATTTTCTAGGATCCCCATGTGTCTCCTCCATGATTCGGATCATTGATTCACACCATGGTCAGAACTAACACACACACCATGATCCACCATGGATCACTATCCAATTAGTGGCCTCTAACTTACATCCCACATGGATGAGTTAGATCAACTAAGATCCGCCCCTTATCTCAGGGTCCTGGATCCTTTGTTTACATCACAACATATGGTCTTCAAGGGGCGTGCCATACTTGGCCTTAACCGCACCACAAGAGACAGAAACATAACCTTGAAAGTAATTATAAAATCAGTTACCTTATACATGATCTGATTAGATCAAGTGCCTTTCCTTATTATGTTCGGCCATGCTCCTCCAGTGCACGACTCTATCAATCCTTATCACATACCTCCTGTATTTATAAGATTCATTCAAGGGTCGCACCCCTGATCCCTTCCATGGAACTACCATGAAACCAGTTTCTACACTGCATCCACCTTCAAGGCTATTCATGCCATTGTGAGGGAAGTCCGGCCTTCTCCCTTCTCTCCTGGGTATTTGCGTGTGTTCCCAAGATACAGGGGAAGCCTAGGACGTGTTCATCCGTGGTGAAAACCTACCACAGGGTCGTTCATAACTCCCCTTGCACTTCCATGAAACTGCCCTCCCACACATCTCTCTCCTTAAGGCTGTCATGGCCTTTGGGAATGAATTCCGGTCATCTACCTTCTTTCCTCACCATTTGCGTGTGTTCTCAGGCCCTGTAGGATGCTTTGGGTGATAACATCACGGATCAAAACCACCAGAAAGTCGTTCATAATTTCCCCCTTGATCTCTCCCAAAACTGCCTCTTTATGACCTTCACACCACTATGGGTCTTGGATTGGGAATCCAACCAACTCTCTGTCTTTTCTCTGTGTTTCTTTGTGTTTCAGGGTGTAGGAGGAAGCCCTGGCGTGCCTGCCAAGGCACGGACTTCCCTGCCCTTTATAGAAGAAGGGGCAGTTACCTTTCCAAAGGTTGCACCCTTTCGGTATCATTTCTGGCCATTGATTTAATCAATGGTCCAGATCATACCCATTCGCCTCAGGTAGTTTCCAGACGCCCTGGGCTTGCAAATCCACTCCTGCACAAGTCCAAACAAGCCCACACGGATTGCCCAAGCTTCTGGCTCAATCCCAAGAGCCAACCAGCCCATCGGTACACCCGGGTCTCCCACATGGCCCGACCACTGTCCAGACCCGGCCCAACTGCCCATGACTTGAACACTCAGTCCAGCTGAGTTGAGCTGATCCCCAGCTGCCCCTTCTGAGTGAGTGTTTGATCGGAAAACGGTGATAAAAGGATGTGGGTTTAACAAAGACGTTTTATTATGGTCGGAAGAGACGTTCAGTCGGTTACAAGAGAAGTAAAGAGAATGCGACAGAAGAGAAGCCGGCAACTCGATGAGCTACCGGAAAAGTACAGATAACGGCAAGATGAAGCAAAGGTGAAAACCCTAATCTAGCCGCCAGGTGTTAGTCAGATGATTTCGGATCCCCTTCTCGTTTCTCTTCCTTCTCCTTATATAGTCCTCTGATGTGTCGTTCTTGACCTAGCTTAAGTCGTCTTCGTGGGCCTTCTTTATTGGGCCGAGAGGCCCGCATTCGTCCGAGCGGTCGCTGAGCTGTGTGCCTTTTAGTCGGCGTCGCTCGACTTGAGATACTGTAGAGGCAAGCCGAGTAATCAACCGGTTTAAGCTGACTATTCGAGCCATCGCTTTCCTTGGTCTGGGCCGGGCCTTATATTCCTTGGGCCTTGTGGGATGATTAAATCCATCCTCTACAGTAAGTCCCCCCAGTCCATCGGTGAGCGGAGAGTCGACAAGCTCATGATGGATTCTGGAACTCGAAGGTTCAAAGGAATAGGAGTCCTGTCGGGAGATTGAAACGATGGGTCGATGAGTCGCGGGGAAGGCTGCGGTAATGCCTTCTCTCGAAGTCGTTGAGTCGCAGGGAAGGCTGCGATAATGCCTTCTCTCGGAGTCGTTGAGTCGCAGGCTCCCAGATTTTGATCGGTAAATCCTGGCTAATTTACCGGTTTAACCGATCTTAGGATAACCGTTTGGTTAATTAAGATAAGAAGCCGGAAAGTCGCGGGAGTCGATGGGGTTTTTGGGGGAAACTCGAGGCCCGTTTAGGCCCATTTAGGTTTAATAATGATGCCTCGAATCTTTCCCCCTTTTTCCCTTCACGAGTGTCTCGGGGAGTCAAAACGCCACGAGGGTCCGCTGGGTATTTAGGGGGAATTTCGAGGCCCATTTAGGCCCGATTAGACCTAATGATGATGCCTCGAACTCCTCCCTCTCTTCTCCTTATAAATATGCGGATCCCCTTTCATTTCTTTAAGTTTCTTCCGCGATCAAAGGTACTTTCTCTCTCCTTCCTTTATCTCTCTAAGTGTTGTAGCCTTCGTTCGACGCGATCTTCATTATGTCATCGGTTCCGAGATTATCGAGGCAACAGAAAGGAAAATCGGTTGCGGCGACGTCGACGCCGGCAAGGAATCCCGACGGAGGTCGTCTCGGGGATCTTGAATCTACCCACCATGCGGCGATGATGGACACCGCCAATTTGTCTCGTTCCCAAAGGCTCCTGGTCGCAGATGCCACGAGGCTTGCGAGGGAAGGGAATGAGAACGTCGCTGTTAGAGACGCGACGGAGTGTGCGAGAGACGGGCAGAGCGGGGCGATGCCTGTCGACTCGGTTACTTTGAGAGCTCGCCCTATGGAGGGCGATCCTCCTGAAAATGACGATCCCGAAGCTGAGTTAGTCCCGACGACCTTCTATCCCGACGGGATTTTCGAGGAGCTTCCGAGACTTCTACCCGACCTGCTTCGCCCTGCCTTCGTGGCTGGTCAAGACTGGGAGGGTGTAGAAGAGACTAAATCGACCCCGAGGAGCGTGAAGAAGGTTCTTCGATCCAAGGGCGCTACGGGCGTAACTTTCCTTATCCCCACGAAGGAGCAGAGACCTTGGTCTCCTCCGATCGGATATCAGACGGTATACGAGTCTTACTTCCAGGAGGACACTCGCTGTTGGTTCCCGATCCCGCGACTAATCACTGCGTACGCTAGGCGGCGAGACATCGCGATTAGCCAACTATTGAATGGCTCGCTGCGACTGGCCGTCACCTTATCGGTTTTAGCGGAGCAGATCGATATGCCGATGAGAGTCAGATCTTTCGAGGAGATGACCTCGAAAACCGACATGAAGGACGGGACCTACTCGGTGAAGATGCGACCAAACTGTAACGTATGCGCCGGCCATCCGAACAAGACGCAGAATTGGCAGCGCTCTTACTTTTTTCTTAAATCCGACGACTCAGCTTTCGAGGAGCCTCCTCGGGAGGACTATCGGGTTCTTTGGAACCGTTCCTGTGGTAGAGTATCTTGTCGCGAACTGCGTCTGACTTGGTTGTTTTTAATGAGATTCTCCTTTTCTTTTGTTCGCAGTTGGCCATCCTACGTCTTCCGTCTACCCCGAGGATTTCTTGAAGAGCGTTCAAGCCGTCGCTTTGCTTAGAATCTACCGTTGGTCCGAGATCACCGTCGAGAAGACCTACGAGTTTAAAGATCGAATTGCTCGAAGTGCGTTCTCTCGCCGTTTCTGGTATTCTTTTTGGCCGTATGGTTTACTTACCGCGTGCTGACATCTTTGCCTTCGTTTTTCCAGGAGGGTGGAGGTCAGATCTTCCGACAGCTCTTCCTATTCGCAAGAAGAGACTAGAAATTTTCCCAAGAGATATCCAGAAGCAAGTCACCGAGGCAAAGAGAATGGGAACTCTTCCAGACTTAAGCGCGATGCTAGCTGCTCAACTGGGACTGGCTAGCGGGGGCGGCCCCTCGACGGCTGTTCCTCGTGCTGGCGAGATTCCCCCTTCCGATGCTGCAAATGCGGGAAAAGGTAGGAAGAGGAAGAGGGGTGACTCGGGAATCGAGGGGAGTGCTGGGGAGGCGAGTGGCGTCCCCCTTTCCGGTGATCCTCAGAAGAAGAAGAAGAGGAGGAAGAAGACCAAGAGGTCTGTTGAGGTTCAGTCGGAGGATCCCGAGGAGCCAACTGGAGCTGAGGAGGAAGAAGAAGAAACCCAACCTGAAGAGGAGGTTTCTGAGGCTGAAGTCTCGAGAGAGCGAGACGAAGCGGGGGAAGCAGATGGATCTGAGGCCTCCCTTAACGCCGCCGTCCCGGACGGTTCCGATGAAAATAGCGGAGAATCGCCGCTTTTGATGAGGAGGCACAACGAGGAGATCGACGATGAAGTACGATCTCCTACTTTGGCGTTTCCTCGCGAGGGAACCCCGGCTATTACTGGGGTTGGGGCCGTTCAGATCGGCACGTCTCCTCGCGGCTCTGCTGTCTTAAGGAGGGCTCCCGGGATTAACTTTCCGGACAAAGTCTCCTTCCACTACGAGGGGCCGGCCCCTCTGGCGTATGTTCCTGAGAGGTGTGGGGAACTTCTTCGCCAACTCAGGGGGAGGGCGAAACCTCTACCTGCCGTGAAGGACCTCATCTTTGGGAGTGAATACGAGGAGGCTGCGAGGGCAAAGCTGCTGGTAAACGCTTCGATCTCTCCCCCCTTTTTTTTGTGTTTCGTTACTTAATTCTTTCTTACGATTTTCATCTCCTCGTTCGTTTAGGGAGACGGCGCGATGAATGTCGTAATTGACAAATACGACACTGCCCTGAAAGGAGTCTCGACTGAACTTGAGCTGGCCAAGAAGGAGCACGCGGAGAAAGAGGAAGCTTCTGCTCGTCAGCTAAGTACATCAAAGGCTAACGTTGAGAGGCTCAATGGGATGGTCACCCGCGCGATGGCTTGAAGAGACGAACTCAAGGCCGATCTGGTGGCGTCTCGCGGGGTTATCCATGAACTCGAGCAGAAGAATGCCGAGCTCGAGAGCGAGAAGGCTTCGCTCGCTGCATCTCATGAAAGAGAGATGAAGCGCCTTAGGGATTCCAGGATCTTGGAAGTGACGAAGGAAAGAGGAAGGGTTGAAGCCGAGATGTCTGCGAAGGCTAACCGTCGCTTTGCCAAGATTCGCTCCCGAGAGGAACGCCGAAGTCTTTACGACAAGGCTCGGTTGCTTCATAGCCAAGCTTTTGGGACCAGGAAATGCCTTGAAGCCTTGAAGAGGGCTGGGAGCGACATCTTGCAAGCCACGATCGATCTTTTCGCGGAGCAAGAGAAGAAATACGAGCAGGAGGCCGAGGAGCTCAAGGTTGGCGAGATACCCGAGGGGGATCTCATGCTTTCTCCTCTTGTACTGGATTCCCAGTTTGTAGATGCTCGTATTTTGGCGAGTCTTGATCCTTACGGGTCCAACGCCGGTCTGATTGACCCAGAGACCGCAGCAAATCTTGTTACTCCGCCTTCTGATCCAATCGATGGACGCCGTGACGAGCCGACGCCTTTTGTAGAGGGTTCTTCGGCTGCGTTTGAGGGGGAGACGCCTAATCGAGGGACCAACGCTGCTGAAGACGGTGCTCCTGTCCTCGTGCTCTCGGATACTTCGGCTGAAGGATCTCGTCGAGGTAACGAGGAGGTTGCTCGCGAGTCGAGTGTTAGGGCTTCAGAGCTTTCTGCCCTCAACGATCGTGAGAGCGACCGAGAGGATTAGCGTTTCTTGTATGTTGTTTTCTTTCGAATCTTATAGGACTCATTGTTGTAGCTTTTCAAACCTTTGCCCTCGAGGCTTTTATTTTGTTGTTTTCTCGCCATCTTGAACTCTTTGGTGATTTGAACTGATTTACTTAACTTAGATTTGTCTATCAAAATCGCGATTTCTCAAGATTTTGAAGTGACTCTGTTCGTTCGTTGTAAATGCTGTTCGAGATGTCGAATCATTATAATTTTAAACTTGTTATGACTTTGTCTCGATTGACCTCTTTGAGTCGCGACCGTTTGCCACTTTAAGTTTAAGTCGTTAATTAAGAATTTTCGACTTTGACGGTTCCGAGTCGATCCTAATGTAATTTTCAAGCGTTTGGTTGGCCAGACCTTACTTAGTTAATTATAGGATGAATTGGAGTCATTGTCTCGGCCGTGTTGGTTTAGGTCGCAACGCGGTCGATTCCCGTGAATATGTGTCTGATCAGGACGTATTCAACGTGGGATGCAAGTGCCGATACGTTTGTTCGAGGAGCCGGGGCGTGCTCGTGTAGGCATCGCTTAAGTGATCGTCTGCTTTGGAGATCGATTCCTCGGGGAGGGTTTATATATATATATTTTTTATTTCGCTGGACCCTTTTTCTTTGGGCTGCCTACGTATCCCTTTGCGGGAATCAAGCCATTCGTAGTTCTTAGATTGCGAGTAAAAGTGGCCTTTGTGGCGCATTCACTCGATTTTTTTTTTTTTTTTTTTTTTTTTTTTGCGAGTAAAAGTGGCCTTTGTGGCGCATTCACTCGATTAGTAGATTGCGAGTAAAAGTGGCCTTTGTGGCGCATTTACTCGGGTTGGTGTTTTCTTTGACTAAGGATGGAAGAGGCGGAGATGTTTGGAGTTCCAGGCTCTCGGTACTGCTTCGCCTGTCGAAGTCTCGAGGCGGTATACTCCTGGCTTGATGACTTCGACTATCTTGTATGGTCCCTCCCAGTTGGCGCCGAGCTTGCCGGCTTTCCACTCCTTAGTGTTTTCGAAGACCTTTCTTAAGACGAGGTTGCCCATTTCGAGAGGACGCGACTTGACCTTCTTGTTGTAATAGCTCTCGATTTGATGCTGGTAATTCTGGATGCGGAGTAACGCTTGGTCGCGCTTTTCCTCGATATCGTCGAGTGCGTCTAGGAGCATGTCGCGGTTGAGTTCAGTGTTCTGTGGCATGCGCGACCGGCGTAGACTCGTCACGTTCACTTCTGCAGGAGCCATCGCCTCGATGCCGTAGGCCATTGAGAAGGGTGTAGTCCTCGTCGCTCCGCGAGGAGTGGTTCTATGGGACCACAGGACACCATCTAGTTCGTCTGCCCAGCAACCTTTCTTTAAGTCGAGTCGTTTCTTCAGACCGTCTATGATGGTCTTGTTCGTCGATTCGGCTTGACCATTACTTTGCGGGTTTCTCGGTGTCGACATGTTGAGTCGTATGCGCCATCTGTCGCAGAAGCCCTTGAAGTGATGCGAGATGAATTGCGAACCGTTGTCCTTGATTATCTCGTATGGGAGCCCGTGTCGGCAGATTATGTTCTTCCAGACGAAGTTTTGTACCTCCTTGTCGGTTATGCTGGCGTAGGCTTCGGCTTCAACCCATTTGGTGAAGTAATCGGTGAGTACCAGGATGAACTTCTTTTGTCGGGATGCCGGCATCGGACCAATGATGTCCATTCCCCATCTCATAAATGGGTATGGAGCAGTCAAGGTGTGGAGAAACTCCGTTGGGCTGTGTATGGTTTTGGCGTGACGCTGGCACTTATCGCATTTGCGCGCGTATGTCTCGCAGTCGGCGTTCATGGTTGGCCAGTAGAATCCGAGGTTTTTAACTTTTAGTGCGAGAGCTCGCCCGCCCGAGTGGTTGCCTGCTGCTCCTTCGTGTGTTTCGGCCATGACGAGTCTCGTTTCTTCGCCGGCGATACACTTGAGTAGTACCTTTGTTGCAGTCCATCGGTGTAGTTCCCCGTCCAGGACGACGTAGTGCGTGCTGCGTCGTTTCAGTCGCCGGGCATCCCATTTTTCGACGGGCAGTACACCTTCCGCGAGGTAATCAATGAGTTCCTTACGCCAATCGGTTGAGTGATCATCTGGCGAGGGGGATTCCGCTTCGTCAATGTCCATCGCGTCGTTGATCGCTGCTATAATCGCGGCCTGTTCTGCCTTCGTATCGATGCTTGGTTTCTCGATTTTATGGATCGGGATTGTCCTTTTGACCTGGTCGTGTAACTTGCTTCCCAGAGCGGCGAGGGAGTCGGCACAAACATTTTCTCCGCGAGGAACCTTCGTGAGTTCGAAGAACTCGAAGTCTCGCGTGAGGTCTTGGACGAGTTTGAGGTAGGCGTCCATCTTATCGTTGCGGACGTCGTAATCACCGAGGTACTGGCTGACGACGAGTTGAGAGTCGCAGTAAGCGCTGATTCGTTTGGCTTTCACCGCCTTGGCGAGACGGAGCCCCGCGATGAGGGATTCGTACTCAGCTTCGTTGTTTGATGCCGCGAAACCGAAACTGAATGATTGCCGGATGAGTTCTCCTGTTGGTGATTGCAATTGCACTCCTGCTCCTGATCCTTTACTCGTGGATGAACCGTCGACGTGGAGGATCCAGTTTACGCTTGGTAGGATGAGGTCTTGTTCCAGCTCTGGCGTCAACTCGATCAAGAAGTCGGCAAGGACTTGTGACTTTGCTGCTATGCGATTTTTGTAAACGATGTCTTGTTCGCTTAGCTCCATCGCCCATTTGGTCAACCGTCCCGATTGGTTAGTATTTTGCATAACCGTTCTGAGTGGTTGGTTGGACAGTACTTCGATCGTGTGCGACTGGAAGTAGGGTCGCAGTTTTCTTTCCGAGGTGACGACGGCCAGGGCCATCTTTTCGAGTGTTGGATATCTCGTCTCGGGCTCCGTCATTCTTTTACTTGTGTAAAAGATTGGTTTCTGTTCTCCCCTATCTTCTCGAATCAATACGCGCTGACGGCGGAGGTGGTAACGGCGATGTAGAGAGATAGTGTGTCGCCGGCTTCTGGCTTCGATAGAGACGGGTGGGGGTCGTGAGATAATAGCTTGAGTTGATTGAACGCCTCGTCGCATTTTTCATCCCAGAGGAACTCTTGTTTCCCCTTAGTAGCTCGTAGAAGGGAAGACACTTGTCGGTCGTCGATCGCGAGATGAACCTGTTGAGAGCTGCAATGCGTCCCGTTAGTCGCTGCACTTCGCGGCTGTTTTTCGGCTTGGAAGGTCGAGAGAATCGCCGAGATCTGCTTGGGGTTGGCTTCTATTCCTCGCTGAGTAACGATGATGTAGCCGAGGAATTTCCCCCGAAGTGACACCGAAGGTACATTGGCGCGGGTTTGCGCTTCATCCTATAGTCGTTCAGATCTTGAAGCAGTCGCGCAAGTTATTTAGGTGGTCGTCGGCCTTGAGCGATTTTGACTAGCATATCGTCGATATACACTTCCATGGTATTGCCAAGCTGATCAGCGAACATTCGATTAACGAGTCGCTGATAGGTCGCAACGGCGTTTTTTTAGCCTGAAGGGCATCACCTTGTAGCAATAAGTCCCTCTGTCGGTGATGAATGCCGTCTTCTCGCGATCTCGTCGGGATGCATCAAGATCTGGTTGTAGCCTGAGAAAGCGTCCATGAAGGTTAGGAGTTCGTTACCAGCGGGTGATTCGACGAGACGATCGATGTGAGGGAGTGGGTAACTATCCTTTGGCACGCCTTGTTGAGGTCCGTGAAATCGACGCATATGCGCCATTTGCCGTTCTTCTTCTTGACGACGACCGGGTTGGCTAACCATTCGGGGTATCGAACTTCGGTAATAAAACCCGCGTCGAGGAGCCTGTCGACTTCATCGTTCACTGCTTTAGATCTTTCTGGACCGAGTTTCCGTCGCTTCTGTCGGATGGGTTTGAACGTCGGGTCGACGTGCAGCTCATGGGAGGTAACTGCGGGGTCGATCCCCTTCATGTCGGAGGTCTTCCAGGCGAACGTTGAAGCGTTGTCTTTGATGAAGGAGATGATCCTTGAACATATGTCGTCGGACAGGTAGACGCCCACTCGGACGATTTTCGTTGGGTCGGATTCGTCAATTGCGACTTCGCGAACTTCCTCCTTCTGGGGGTATATCTTGTGGAGTGGTTTGCTGACGGAGTTGACGAGGGAAGCCTGTTGCTGCATCTTTACAGTTGCAATCGGCAGTTCTCTCGCGGCTTGTTGATCTCCCCGTATCGTCTGTGTTTTTCCGTCTTTGCCGGGAAACTTGACGCATTGGTGGTACGTCGAGGGAACTGCTTTCATGGAATGCAACCATGGTGTTCCGAGGATGGCATTGTATGGTGCTTTGGCTCGAACGACGGAGAACTTGACGGTACGGGTTATACCACCTGCGTATACTGGGAGACGAATTGTTCCGATCATTTGCTCGGAGGCTCCGTTGAAACCAGTGAGCGTGCGAGAGGATGGCTTCATATCTCGTAAATCGACTCCCATCTTGTCGAGTGTGTGGCGAAAGATGAGATCGACTGAGCTGCCGGTATCGATGAGGACCTTCGCGACTAGGCATTCTCCGATGTCGAGGTCGACAAGGAGAGGATCGTTGTGCGGCATGTGGACACCCTTGGTATCTAGTGCCGAAAAAGTGATCTGGTGATCATTTTTGACTGGAGGTGGCCACTTCTTGGAGGTGGTTGCTTGTCGTTTGTAGTCTTTGACAGCTCGAACTGAGTCGCCGCAAGGAGGTGATCCTCCCATTATGACGCTAATGTGCGGGGTACGG
>NW_022610788.1:0-70000 GCF_000309985.2 Brassica rapa
AGTTAGATCCAAGGTACTTGGGTCCATTCAGAGTTGTTGAAAGAGTTGGAGCGGTGGCTTACAAGTTGGATTTGCCATCCGAAATGGAAGCAATCCACAATGTGTTCCATGTCTCTCAACTAAGGAAGTGCCTTTTGGATCATGATTTTTACATTCAAGAGATTCCTTCTGATTTAGGAACGAACCTCACCTTAGAAACAAGACCAGTTTGGATCATGGACAGAATGGAGAAGGCAACTCGGAACAAGACAACTCAAATGCTCAAAGTGATTTGGAAGTGCAACGGTCGAGAAGAGGTAACTTAGGAAACAGAAGCAAGAATGAAAGCTGAGTTTCCTGGATGGATGAAGCAATTTGAAGAAGAGTCACTTGGTTCGGATTCGAGGACGAATCCATATCAAGTGGGGGAGACTTGTAGCATCCCCGATCCTAGGTAGGATTGTTGGGACGAGCCATGGTGCGAGGAGACGCACCAGACAGGTCATTTGGCCTAAGGACAAGCGTATCATGGCTCAAATAAGAAGGTTAAGGGTATCAGGAAGCTGAGCCTTAACCAGGATGGATGGAAGAAAGCTTAGGAGACTTGGCCGAGTGTGCTGGCGGACAGCAACAGACAGCCCAGGACGTCCTGTGTGTGCTGGCGGACACCCTCGGACGTCCTGTGTGTACTGAACAGACAGCCCACGTGGGCCAAAATCACCCAAACAGTCCACGGGAAGGGCCAGCGTGCGGAGTCGAAGGACCAGCGTGCTGATATGTGTACTGATGGACAGCCACAGACGTCCTGTGTGTGCTGACGGACACACACAGACACACACGGACAGATACGGACGTCCTGTGTTTGCTGACGAACAGCCACGTACAGCCACGAACGTCCTTTGTGTGCTGACGTATACCCACGGACGTCCTGTGTGTACTGAACAGACAGCCCACGTGGGCCAAAATCACCCAAACAGTCCATGGGAAGGGCCAGCGTGCTGAGTCCAAGGACCAGCGTGCTGATATGTGTACTGATAGATAGCCACGGACGTCCTGTGTGTGATGACGGACACACACGGACACACATGGACAGCCATGGAAGTCCTGTGTGTGCTGACCGATAGCCACGGACAGCCATGGACGTCATGTGTGTGCTGGCGGACACCCACGGATGTCCTGTGTGTACAGAACAGACAGCCCACGTGGGCCAAAATCACCCGAACAATCCACGGGAAGCGTCAGCATGCTGAGTCCAAGGACCAACGTTGTAGCATCCCCGATCCTAGGTAGGATCGTTGGGACGAGCCATGGTGCGAGGAGACGCACCAGACAGGTCATTTGGCCTAAGGACAAGCGTATCATGGCTCAAATAAGAAGGTTAAAGGTATCAGGAAGCTGAGCCTTAACCATGATGGATGGAAGAAAGCTTAGGAGACTTGGCCGCGTGATCTAGCAGCTGGATAAAGTCGGGTACAAGCTCAACCAGCTGGGGACAGTGTGAAACCAGCTCACACGGTCCTTGGTAGCTCACTGGAGCTGATAGGTTAGCTCCCTCAGCTGAGACCGGCTAGTGGCCAGCTCAACTCAGGTCGGTGAAGTGTTATGGTCCGGGCCGGCTTGGCCGGGTCATGGGCGGTTATGGGCTGGAGGGGTCTTGGCCTGAACCACCCAGGGTCCGTGGGGTCTTGGCCTTGGGCAAGGGACTCTGGACAAGGTTATGGGCCTGATTTTCGAACAGCCCAAAGGAAAGGAAGAGCGGTTGGGCAGTTACTCCCGAAAAGGTGCAAATGGGCAGTTTTGTGCCCTTTCTCTTTAACTGCTTGGTCGATTTCTCCAGGGCAGTTGGGGGCTGGCTTTCTCTATAAATAGAGAGTCCCTGGCACAGAAAATGGCACGAAATTCCTTAGGCAAAGCTCTGACAAACTCATAACAGAAAGAAAGAAAGAGAGAGACCGGCGGTTAGAGAAGAGAACCGTGTGTGGTGGTGTTGGCTTGCCGGCGTGTTCTGAACGTGGGAAGGCCAGGCCGTGAAGATGGATACCTGACAAAAAGACAAGGAGAAGGAGAAGGAGAACGACTTGCTTCCAGGGGAGAGAACGCCTAAGGTTAGTGGTGTAGACTGCAAGGAACGGCCCCGGGCCTGCGGATGATCCGTGCGGCCTTGCGGCCGGTTCTCTTGGCAGATGCATCCATTCTCTTTACTTCTTCTGGATCGCCTGTTCTATAGTGTGTTGTGATGTTATTGGATTGATTCAGACAGGGAACACTGGACGAAGGCCATGGCCGGTCCAGGGATAAAGTCCTAGGCATTGGCCGGACAGATCTATGGTCGGATCTCACATTCCGGGTCGGTTCCGTTGAGATCTGACTATGGGAATCTCTTAGTTGGGAATTATCATGAATTGTCATGCATTTTATTTAGTTTTTGGGAATTTATCTGTGTATGTCCAAATTGGACAGATCCTAGTTTTTAAGGGCCGAACCATGCCATTCTAGACTTGTTGCTTAGGTTATCGGCCATATGTGTTCATGATGTGATTTATGTGGTTTCAGGACCAGACTTGGACCGTGGTAAAGGAAAGGTACCGTGAAGACTCAGGCCATGGGAAGATGTGTGGTGAATGGGTCATTGTTGATAAGCATGTAGTATTGATAGCCTATTGTGCAACTTGTGAACTTATGATAGACTAAGTGTGTAAACTAGTAGATGAACTTATGAATGATGTATGGATCTCATTATGTTATATATATACAATCTGTTTGCCCCTTATGTTTTTTTGTCTTCAATGTTATACTCGAACCTCACCTAAAGGAACTTGAACTTAACACCTAAAGGACCTTAAAAGACTGGAATCATTGTATAAGAACGGATGTTAAGGCCGCGGTTCATGGTTGGGCTTAAGAGCCGGGAACGGGCCTTACAAACGTGCTGTTATGTGTACTGATGGACAGCCACGGACGTCCTGTTTGTGCTGACGGACACACACGGACAGCCACTGACGTCCTGTGTGTGCTTACGGACACCCACGGACGTCCTGTGTGTGCTGACGGACACCCACGGACATCCTGTGTGTGCTGACGGACACCCCACGTGGGCCAAAATCACCCGAACGTCTGTAAGACCCGATCCCGGCCGACTAGGCCGCGGTCGATGCCTCACGTCGCTCGGTCTATACACTGACCGAACCTCTAAAAATTTTTGCCCTTTATTTAAAAACATCGCCCATAGGCGAGGGCTAACTCAGATCTTAGCTCAAGACTACCTTAGTCATTCCCTAGCTTAGATCATTTCAACTTATGCACAGCGGAATAACATCTATCATCCATTGGACTAAATCCAATCTAACACTTGTCTGGTCAGATCACCTCAGCTACTGGTCAGTAAACACAACTGCCAGCTAGCTCCAAGGTCGAACCTGAACCTAGACCAAGTCATACAATCAGAGGTTCCGTTCCCCTAAGCCATTCTATCTAGATCTATGCAACATTGACAGATCATACCTTTGCCACATTCCCGGAGCTTGTTAGCTCATTGTCCCAGCTGACTTAGCTGTCTTAGCTAGCTCACCCAGCTAGTTGAGCTGAATCACTTCACTTGAGGTTTGCTGCTCCGTTCCAGCTGATCGAGCTGCGAGGTAGCTTTGCCCAGCTCCCCGTCCACTCGTCCAACTCCCTTATACCTGCATAAACTCTTCCCTTGGGTACTTAGTCATTCAGCCAACCATCCCCACAGACATAAGTAACCTTTGGGAAGTCTTCAATCAGCTAAGGACATGCATCTGGCCCTTACCGGTTCATGCACTGTCCCACATCCTTTTTCCTTATCAACTTATGATACCAAGTCCAGCTCATGGACTAATCATACCAAGTCCTCTCATGCACTAACCAGATCAAGTCCTCACAAAGACTAACAATGCCCATCAGATCCTGAGTCAATCAACCAACCACCCCACATGACTCAGAACTGATGAGTCTTCATACTTCCTAATCAGTCATGGAACCATGTCCCACTGAACCTGATTAGTGTTGCTCTTACCACCGGTGCATCCTTTGATCAATCAGATCAGACACCTTGATCCATCATCCAAGGATCAGGTCGTCCATCCTTGCCCATGATCAGATCACACCCGGCCTGCCTCACCAACACCAAGGTTGATAACCAGCAATTCCTTATGATCAATATCATAATTGACAATATGTTCCAGCACACAAACATATGATCAGATGTCCTAACACAAGGATCTGACCCCAATATGCCCTCAGGTGCAATTTCTACCCCAAGCAAACCTGCTCCAAAAATCAATTAAAATTCGTGACAATTCATGATAAATCATAACTAAGAGAATGGTCCAATCAGATTTCCCAGAACCGGCCTCCATCCCATAGATCTCGGCCAAGATCAGCCAAACCGGCCCAAGGGACCATCTCTAAATCAATCCCTAAAAACTCATTAGGATTCATGATAATTCATGATAAATCTTAACTAAGAGAATGGTCAAGTCAGAATTCCAAGAACCGATCTCGATCCTATGGATCTCGACCTAGAACAGCCCCACCGGCCACCTTGACCATCTCGAAATCAATCAGATAAAAATCCCCAAATACCATGATAATTCATGATAATTCACCACTAAGAGGATTCCAAAGTCAGATCGCCATAAATCCATCAGGAACTAGGAGATCCGAACATAGCTGCCAAACTAAGGCCATGGAGGGTTCTTCTGAACCGGCCAAACCATGGTTCAGTGCTACTATGTCTAATCATCAATCTCAATCATAAGAAGAAGAAACAATATGATTACTAATCATAAAACAGAGTAAGGTGTAACTGCAGGACCAGATCAGCCCATAGTGTACCAGACTATGTCCAATGGTCTGCAGTCCCCACCTGTTACCTCATCAGGGGCGTCCATGCTCCTCCTAGCACGCCTTCATCAAACCTTTATCACATACTTCCAGTATTGATAAGATCTAACCATGGTTCGTGCCCATCACTCCTTCCATGGAACTTCCATGAAACCAGTTTCTATACTGCATCCATCTTCAAGGCTGTTCATGCCTTTGAGAGTGGAGTCAAGCCTTCCCCCTTCTCTCCTAACACATTGCGTGTGTTCCCAAGACACAGGGGAAGCCTTAGAAATGATCATCCATGATCAATCACCATCCAAAGGTCGTGCATCACTTCCCTCTTTGTTTCCCATGAAACTGCTTTCCACACCAATCTCCCTTTAAGGCTGCATTGGCCCTTGGGAATGGATTCCGGCCAACTCCCTCCTTTCCTCACCATTTTCGTGTGTTCACAGGCTCCAGATAAGGCTTTGGGTGTTGTTAACAATGATCAAAACCGTTCAGAGGGTCGTTCTCAACTTCCCCCTTGATCTGCCCCAAAACTGTCTCTTTATGGCCTTCACACCACCATGGGTCTTGGATTGGGAATCCGACCAACTCTCTGTCTTTTCTCTGTGTTTCTTTGTGTTTCAGGGTGTAGGAGGAAGCCCTGGCGTGCCTGTAAAGGCACGGACTTGCCTTCCTTATATAGGAGAAGGGGTGGTTACTTCTTAACCATTGCATCCCTTTGGTATCATTTATGGCCATTGATTTAATCAATGGTACAGATTGCACCCTTTCGCCTATGGCAGTTACCACACGCCTTGGAACTGCCAAACCACTCCTGGACAAGTCCAAACAAGGCCCAGACTGATTGCCCACGCCCATGACCCAACCACAAGAGCCCTCCAGCCCATTGGTACACATGGGTCATCCACATGGCCTGGTCACTGTCCAGACCCGAACCAACTGCCCAAGACTCGAACACTCAGTCCAGCTGAGTTGAGCTGATCCCCAGCTGATACAGCTGAGTGAGCTAGACCATCCAGCTCAGGGAGCTGACCTACACTTCAGTGAGCTACACCGAGCTGCACTACACTTCACCTAGCTGGTCGAGCTTGCTTACTGCATCGCCCAGCTGTTATACACTGTGTCCAGCTTGCTTCCTTTATCTTCTTCAATCCTTCTAAGTCCCTTGGTCAATTTCCAGACCTAGACTTAGTTTTCCCATGATCCATTCTGATCACTCACTTCATCGAGCTTCACCTGGATCTTGTCCAGCTACCAGCTCGCTTGTCCAGCTCCTTTGAGCTTATCTCCTTCTTGGATTAGCTATGCCTTAGCTCCCTGATGCCCTTAACCTTACCTTCAGGCCATGATATACTTGTCTTTAGGTCATATGACCTGACTGGTGCGTTTCCTCGCACCGCAGTCCGTCCGGACGATCCTATCCTGGATCGGGGACATGACAACGTCCACGGGAATCGCCATCATGCTGAGTCCAAGGACCAGCGTGCTGATATGTGTACTGATGGACAGCCACAGACGTCTTGTGTGTGGTGACGGACACACACAGACACACATGGACAGCTACGGACGTCATGTGTTTGCTGACGGACAGCCACAGACAGCCACGGATGTCCTGTGTGTGTTGGCGGACACCCACGGACTTCCTGTGTATACTGAACAGACAGCCCACGTGGGACAAAATCACCCAAACAGTCCACGGGAAGGGCGAGCATGCTGAGTCCAAGGACCAACGTGCTGATATGTGTACTGATGGACAGCCACGAATGTCATGTGTGTGCTGACGGACACCCATTGACGTCCTCTCTGTGCTGACGGACATACACGAACACACACAAACAGCCACGGATGTCCTGTGTGTGCTAGACATGGACAGCCACGGATGTCCTGTTTGTGCTGGCGGACACCCACGGACGTCATGTGTGTACTGAACAGATAGCTCACATGGGTTAAAATCAACCAAATAGTCCACGGGAAGGGCCAGCGTGCAGAGTCCAAGGACCAAAGTGCTGATATGTATACTGATGGACAGCCACGGACGTCCTGTGTGTGCTGATGGACACACACTGACACACACTGACGTCCTGTGTGTGTTGACGGACAGCCACAGACAGCCACGGACGTCCTGTGTGTGCTGATGGACACACACGGACACACACGGACACACACGGACAGCCACTGACGTCCTGTGTGTGCTGACGGACACACACGGACGTCCTGTGTGTGCGGATGGACACCCACGGACGTCCTGTGTGTACTGAACAGGCAGCCCACGTGGGCCAAAATCACCCGAATAGTCCATGGGAAGGGCCAGCCTGCTGAGTCCAAGGACCAGCTTCCTGATATGTGTACTGATGGACAGCCACAGACGTCCTGTGTATGCTGACGGACACACACGGACGTCCAGTGTGTGCTGATGGACAGCCACGGAAGTCCTGTGTGTGCTGGCGGACACCCACAGACGTTTTGTGTGTACTGAACAGACAGCCCACGTGGGACAAAATCACCCAAACAGTTCACGGGAAGGGCCAGCATGCTGAGTCCAAGGACCAGCGTGCTGATAGACAGCCACGGACGTCATGTGTGTGCTGACGGACACACACAGACGCACACGGACAGCCACAGACGTCCTGTGTGTGCTGACGGACAGCCACAGACAGCCATGGACGTCATGTGTGGGCTGGCAGACACCCACAGACGTTCTGTGTGTACTGAATAGACAGCCCACGTGGGCCAAAGTCACCCGAACAGTCCAGGGAAGGGTCAGCATGCTGAGTCTAAGGACCAACGTGCTGATATGTGTACTGATGGACAGCCACGGACTTCCTGTGTGTGCTGACTGACACACACGGACACACAGAGACAGCTACGGACGTCCTGTGTGTGCTGACGGACACCCACGGACGTCTTGTGTGTGCTGACGGACAACCACGGACGTCCTGTGTGTACTGACAGACAGCCCACGTGGGCCAAAATTACCAGAACAGTCCACAGGATGGGCCACTGAGTCCAAGGACAAGCGTGCTGATATGTGTACTGATGGACAGCCACGGACGTCATGTGTGTGCTGATGGACACACACGGGCACACACAGACAGCTACAGACGTCCTGTGTTTGCTAACGGATAGCCACGAACAGCCACGGACGTCATGTGTGTGCTGGCGGACACTCACGGACGTCCTGTGTGTACTGAACAGATTGCCCACGTGGGCCAAAATCACCCAAACAGTGTAAGACCCGTTCCTGGTCTCTTGACCCAACTGGATACGAATGCTTACTTATTAATTTCTTTGCTCGTTTGATCCATTTTAAGTCTTTTATTTGCTAAGTCATATTCGAATATGAGGTTCATAAACAAAGGAACAGATTGCACAGCGGAATAACAATGTATAAACTTTGTATTACTTAGAAACATGAGATTCAATACACAACTTCTTAACAGTCTCATAGACAATCACTAGTTCATCCCTAGTATCATCTAACCACACGTTACACAGCCTCTCACTGACCGAGCCTTCACGGCTCCTTGGCTTGACCAGAACCATCCTTAGTTCCTGAAACCACAACCAGATAAGCATTAGTCATAACCGAGAATAGAACGGATTGATTCCACAATGCTTGGCTTGGTTCCTAGAACTTAGATAAACCTTAGTCAACATAATCATAAAACGTATGAACCTACCTATCGTATCCTAAGTCATTCAACCAACCACCCCTTGACTTAGAATCAGATAGATAGTCCAGAATAGATAAACAGAACACACGAACAGATCCGGATCGTCCCCAAAGACCAATCCGTCTAACCGGATAGAATCTAGGTGCGACCGGCCAATGGAGTCCGGCTCGATGGCCCAACGGACTCCCTTACCTGATCCGGCCTTAGGCCTGGATCCAATCGGCCGAGTAAGCCTCAAGCCTAATCCGGAAGGCTTAGCAACCGGTCAGACCTTGCAACTCCACCTTGGCTTAGACAAACCGTGACCTTGTCTTGACTAGACAAGCCATAGGCTGATCCATAAGGATCGGTCCTAACTTGTCCCGAAAGACACCGTTTGGAACATGTACCCTTTGGCCATTCGTGCCTCTTGCACACTCGTGACTCTTGACAACTCGTGCCCTTTGGGTCATTCCCAACCGTTCGTCCTAACCGCCCAGTCTTGGTGCGATCGGATCATCCCACTAACCGACCTGTGTCTAGGCTAGCGGTTTGATTATGTTCGGCCAAAGCCTACGGACGTGTCCCTTGGACTCAACCAACACAACCTTTCGTGTTTAACCAGAGAGAAGAGAAGAGAAACGAATTGAAACAGATAAGGAGAGCCGGATGGGACTTAGGAACCGAGCAGAGCCGCGGTGCGGTTGCATGGACCATCCGTTCGGTCTGATGGAGCCACGGCCCATCACATACCTTGTGAACCACGTCTGGGTTCTCCATGCTCTTCTCCTTGTCTTGATCTCCCATTCTTGACCGGAGTTAGTTCTCAAACGATCAGAGTCGCCGGAACACAACACCACCACAATCGGCCTTTCTCTTGGCCGGAACTCTCTCTTTCTCTCTTTCTTTCTCTCTACGGTTTTCTCTGAGTATTTTACTCTGGAATTGGATAATGAAATCGACCAGAGAGCCCCCATATTTATAGAAAACGAGGGGGTAAGTCTTGCCCCACGAACAGGCATGACTTGCTAGCGAATGGGCACCATCGGCCAAGGGTTGTCCCCTTTCGGCCACTTGCATCCCTTTGCCCTTTCTGATTGGGTTTGGGGTCGGCCACAAGCCCAACCCACGCCCCAAGCCTCCTGGACTTAGCCCACGGCCTTGTCCAATGACCCAACAGCCCATGGCCTCATGGTCGGACCTCACAGCCCGCCACTGACCCGGACCCGGACCATCGGCCTAAAGCTCGGACAGTCCGTCTAGCTGAGATGAGCTGACTCTCAGCTGCCTCAGCTGAGTGAGCTAGTAGTCCAGCTAGTGGAGCTGACTTAGTAGGGACTGAGCTGGAGTGAACTGAACCTAGCTTCATTGTGCTGGCCGAGCTACTCGTCCACTTCGTCCAGCTACCGTCTTACTCGTCCTAGCTGTCTCTTAGCTTGTATAAGGTTAAGTCTAAGTTTCCTTATGTCCTTAACCTTCTTTCTCGACCATGGAATGCTTGCCTTGATGTCCTAAGACTGGCTTGCACGTTTCCTCGAACCATGGCCGTCCCAACAATCCTACTCAGGATTGGGGGCGTGACAAGTCTCCCCCCCCTTGGGATGGATTCGTCCTCGAATCTGAATCAAATGCTTCCTCGGAAACAAACTGATCCAACCACTCTGGGTACTCTGCTTTCATTCTAGCTTCGGTTTCCCAAGTGATTATATCCTGACCATTACAGTCCCAGACGACCTTGACCATCTGGACCGTCTTCTTCCTTGTTGCTTTTTCCATCCTATCTATGATTCGAACTGGCCTCGTTTCCATGGTTAGGTTCTTACCAAGATCGTCTGGAATGGCAGGAAGAGCGATGTCTTGGTCCATCAAACATTTCCAAAGTTGGGAGACGTTGAACACATTATGGAATGCGTCCATCTTGGCCGGCAAGTCCAACTTATAGGCCACCATCCCAACTCTTTCAATGACCTTGAACGGCTCCAAGTATCTTGGATCTAACTTCCGTCTTCCGGAGATCCGGACTCGTCCTTTGAAGGTAATCATTTTGAGATACACCAAGTCACCTACTTGGAACTCGAGATCTTTCCTTCTTCGATCTGCATAGTTCTTTTGGCGATCTTGTGCCTGTCTCATCTTGTCCCTGAAGAACTTGATCTTTTCGGTTGTCTCTTCGACAATCTCCGGACCAATCATGCTGCGTTCCCCAACTTGGGTCCAGCATAAGGGTGTCCTGCATGGACGCCCATACAGAGCTTCGTATGGCGACATGCCAATACTACTATGGAAGCTATTGTTGTAAGCAAATTCTACCAGAGGTAGATGTTTCTCCCAGGAATCACCCCAGTCTAGAACACATGCTCGCAACATATCTTCCAATGTCTGGATCGTACGTTCAGACTGTCCATCCGTCTGTGGGTGATAGGCTGTACTCATGTTCACTCTTGTTCCTAAAGCTTTTTGGAAAGCCTTCCAGAAGTAAGATGTGAACCTTGAATCCCTATCTGAAACTATGCTTGCCGGCACACCATGTAGTCGGACGATCTCATCAATGTACTTACGTACAATCTGATCTACCCCATCCGACTTTTTGATAGCCAGGAAGTGTGCTGATTTGGTTAGGCAATCAACCACAACCCAAACCGCATCTTTCTTATTCCTCGTGGTAGGGAACCCAGTCACAAAGTCCATTGTGATGTGATCCCATTTCCATTCTGGAATAGGAAAGCTTTGCAATAACCCACTAGGCACTTGATGTTCTGCTTTGATGAGTTGGCAAGTGGAACACTTGGCCACCCATTCCGCGACATCGGCCTTCATACGGATCCAATGATAGAACTTCTTAAGGTTCTGGTACATCTTGGTCGCACCAGGATGAACCGAGAATCTGGATTTATGAGCCTCCCTCATAATCTCTTCCTTTAGACTCCTATCATTAGGAACACTGATCCGACCGTTTACTAGGATGGTACCATCCTTTTCAGTTTGGTACTCCGTCCTATCATTCTGAGCAACCTTGTTTAGGTTTTCGTCTTTTGTGGTCTTGGCCTGGTTTCATCCGTCTTCCAGTTGCTCTTTTGATTACATCTCAAGAGTGGTTGGAAAGATTGATGTTAGTGGGGCAAATGAACATTCGGCGTATGAGTGGTGATTCGATAGCTAGTGTTTGTAGGCTCTGTGCTCGCGCACCCAACTACAGACCAACTATCCTCCTTAGTTTCTTCACTAGCATAGTTTTATGGTTGTTGAACTGATCTGTCGCCTGTGTTGCATACCTATCTGGAAGGAATTGTTAAGCTTTGCTTAAAATGTTGTTTCCGGCATCTCCTTCAGTGGGGAAGTCGTGAACACATAAGCCGGCACTTGCGATCCTTGCGTCTTTGCATAATTTATGCATTGTTCGCAAAGGTGAATAAGCTGTTTGCTGAGATCTCGGTTGCGGATGTATTATGGCGGTGAATCGAATAAATTCTGTTCCGCTAAGCACGTTTGTCTCCAGACAAGAGATGACGGTCAAGTCTGCGTCTGTTCCTACTTTCCATGTGTTTGCGGGAATATGACATGGTCTTGCCCAGATTTATGAATGCTACCTGGTTGATCCTGCCAATAGTCATATGCTTGTCTCAAAGATTAAGCCATGCATGTGTAAGTATGAACGAATTCAGACTGTGAAACTGCGAATGGCTCATTAAATCAGTTATAGTTTGTTTGATGGTAACTACTACTCGGATAACCGTAGTAATTCTAGAGATAATACGTGCAACAAACCCCGACTTATGGGTTATTTGATAAAAGGTCGACGGCGGCTCTGCCCGTTGCTCTGATGATTCATGATAACTCGACGGATCGCATGGCCCCCAATCTTGACACAGGGAGGTAGTGACAATAAATAACAATACCGGGCTCTCTGAGTCTGGTAATTGGAATGAGGATCCATTGGAGGGCAAGTCTGGTGCCAGAAGCCGCGGTAATTCCAGCTCCAATAGCGTATATTTAAGTTGTTGCAGTTAAAAAGCTTGTAGTTGAACCTTGGGATGGGTCACTCGGTCCGCCTTTGGTGAGCACCGATCGGCTTGTCTCTTCTGTCGGCGATATGGTCCTGGCCTTAACTGGCCGGGTCGTGCCTCCGGCGCTGTTACTATGAAGAAATTAGAGTGCTCAAAGCAAGCCTACGCTCTGTATACATTAGCATGGGATAACATCATAGGATTTCGATCCTATTGCGTTGGCCTTCGGGATCGGAGTAATGATTAACAGGGACAGTCGTGGGCATTCGTATTTCATAGTCAAAGGTGAAATTCTTGGATTTATGAAAGACGAACAACTGCGAAAGCATTTTCCAAGGATGTTTTCATTAATCATGAACTAAAGTTGGGGGCTCGTAGACGATCAGATACCATCCTAGTCTCAACCATAAACGATGCCGACCAGGGATCAGCGGATGTTGCTTTTAGGACTCCGCTGGCACCTTATGAGAAATCAAAGTTTTTGGGTTCCGGGGGGAGTATGGTCGCAAGGCTGAAACTTAAAGGAATTGACGGAAGGGCACCACCAGGAGTGGAGCCTGTGGCTTAATTTGACTCAACACGAGGAAACTTACCAGGTCCAGACATAGTAAGGATTGACAGACTGAGAGCTCTTTCTTGATTCTATGGGTGGTGGTGCATGTCCGTTCTAAGTTGGTGGAGCGATTTGTCTGGTTAATTTCGTTAACGAACGAGACCAAAGCCTGCTAACTAGCTATGTGGAGGCATCCCTTCACGGCCGGCTTCTTAGAGGGACTATGGTCGTTTAGGCCAAGAAAATTTGAGGCAATAACAGGTCTGTGATGCCCTTAGATGTTTTGGACCGCACACACGCTACACTGATGTATTTAACGAGTTCACACCTTGGCCGACAGGCTTGGGTAATCTTTGAAATTGCATCGTGATTGGGATAGATCATTGCAATTGTTGGACTTCAACGAGGAATTCCTAGTAAGCGCGAGGAATCAGCTCGATTTAACTACATCCCTCCCCTTTGTACACACCGCCCATCGCTCCTACCGATTGAATGATCCGGTGAAGTGTTCGGATCACGGCGACATCACGAGAAGTCCACTAAACCTTATCATTTAGAGGAAGGAGAAGTCGTAACAAGGTTTCCGTAGGTGAACCTGCGGAGGGATCATTGTCGTACCCTTGAAACAGAACGACCTGAGAACGACGAAACATCACTCTCGGTAGGCCGGTTTCTTACTGTGCCTGCCGATTCCGTGGTTATGCGTTCATCCATGCCCAAGACTTCAGTTTTGGTTGGATCGTACGCATAGCTTCCGGATATCACCAAACTGCAACTAAACAGCCTGCTTTCGCCAACCCGGTGACGGTGTTTGTTCGGAAGCAGTGCTGCAATGTAAAGTCTAAAACGACTCTCGGCAATGGATATCTCGGCTCTTGCATCGATGAAGAACGTAGCAAAATGCGATACTTGTTGTGAATTGCAGAATCCCGTGAACCATCGAGTCTTTGAACGCAAGTTGCGCCCCAAGCCTTCTGGCCGAGGGCTCTTCTGCCTGGGTGTCACAAATCGTCGTCCCCCCATCCCCTCGAGGATATGGGATGGAAGCTGATCTCCCGTGTGTTACCGCATGCGGTTGGCTAAAATCCAAGCTCAATTCTCGTCATATAGTCAGACTTTCCGGTCCAAAAGCTCTAGATGACCCAAAGTCCTCAACGCGACCCCAGGTCAGGCGGGATCACCCGCTGAGTTTAGGCATATCAATAAGCGGAGGAAAAGAAACTAACAAGTATTCCCTTAGTAAGGACGAGCGAAACCGGAAGTGTCCAGCTTGAAAATTGGCCGTCTTTGGCGTTTGAATTGTAGTCTGGAGAAGCGTCCTCAGTGTTGGACCGGGCCCATGTTCCCTGGAAAGGGCCGCCAGAGAGGGTGAGAGCCCTGTCATGCCTGGACCTTGTCGCACCACGAGGCGCTGTGTACGAGTCGGGTTGTTTGGGAATGCAGCCCCAATCGGGCGGTAAATTCCATCCATGGCTAAATATGGCGAGAGACCGATAGCGAACAAGTACCGCGAGGTAAAGATGAAAAGGACTTTGAAAAGAGAGTCAAAGAATGCTTCAAATTGTCGGGAGGGAAGCGGATGGGGGCCGGCGATTCGTCCCGGACAGATGCAGAATAGAGCAATCTGGTCTGCCGATCGATTCGGGCTGTGGACCGACACAGATTAAGGTGGTGACCTAAGCCCGGGCTTTTGTTACGCCCGCGGAGACGTCGCTGCCTTAATTGTGGTCTGCAGCACGCGCCTCACGGTGTGCCTTGGCATCTGCATGCTCAGGGCGTCGGCCTGTGGGCTCCCCATTTGACCCGTCTTGAAACATATACCAAGGAATCTGACTGGCTGGATCCCTCACGGGTGCACAGCCGACCGACCTTGATCTTCTGAGAAGGGTTCGAGTGTGAGCATGCCTGTCAGGACCCGAAAGATGGTGAACTATGCCTGAGCGGGGGGAAGCCATAGGAAACTCTGGTGGAGGCCCGCACCAATACTGACGTGCAAAGCGTTCGTCTGACTTGGGTATAGGGGCGAAAGACTAATCGAACCAGCTAGTAGCTGGTTCCCTCCGAAGTTTCCCTTAGGATAGCTGGAGCTCGGAAACGAGTTCTATCGGGTAAAGCCAATGATTAGAGGCATCGGGGACGCAATGTCCTCGACCAATTCTCAAACTTTAAATAGGTAGGACGGGGTGGCTGCTTTGTTGAGCCATTCCACGGAATTGAGAGCTCTAAGTGGGCCATTTTTGGTAAGCAGAACTGGCGATGCGGGATGATCCGGAAGCCGGGTTACGGCGCCCAACTGGGCGCTAACCTAGAACCCACAAAGGGTGTTGGTCGATTAAGACAGCAGGACTGTAACACCCCAAAACCCAAGTCCAAAAAGTTTTTGTGGAAAGGCCCGCTCTGTGCCCCATTTTGATTAAAACCCCTAGGGTTTCCTTGCCTCTCCTATAAATACAAAGCCTCCACCCCTTAGTCTCCCATCAGAAAGTTTAGAAGCGAAGCCCTGCAGAGAATTCCCAGAGACCGGAAGCCCTAGCCGTCGACTTTCTCTCTCTCTCCCCGTGCTGCCTCTCTCCTCTTTCTCTCTCTTTGCCGCATCTCTCCTCTCTCTCTCTCCTCGCCACGCCTCCTTCTCTCCTCTCTCTCCCCACGCCGCCTCTCTCTCTCTCCTCGCCGTGAGCAACCGCGAGTGGTGGTGGTAGCTGTGTGGTGTCGTTGACCTCAGATCTCATCTCTTTTGGCTCTTATCCCAGATCCAGATCTAGGATAAGGTGAGGTATTCTATCCAGATCTATTTCATGTTCTTTTATATTGTTGAATGGGTTGCTAGGATTGATTAGATCATGTTTGTTGTTAGGTTGATAGATCATATTGCATCAGGACTCTCATACTGATTAAGAACTTTATACGAACTGGTTTAATGATGATTGTTGCTTGAGTGATTGGTTGGTAGAAGATCTGTTTGTCTATGGTTGAGAGCTAGGATGGATAGAAAGAATTAAATGTAGGGATTAGAGAACTGTTAACCGGTCTGGTTAGATGAATGATAGGACATCTGTGAATGATTGTTAAATGGATTGAGTGTGACACCGAGAACGGGTGGCGTCTAAAAAAAAAGGAAAGTAAGAAAGAGTCTAAGGGTTAAGGAAAAAGGAAATGATAAGAAAAAGGTAATAAAGGAAAAATGAAAGTTAAATGAGTGAAATACGAACCACCGAGGGACTGGTGGGGAGTATGGGAAATTAATTGAATGGAATACGAACCACCAAGGGACTTGTGGGGAGTATGGGAAAACGCGGTGGCCGTAGCATTCAAAAACGGCAGGGTAAGAATAGAGGCGCCGGTAAGATTGAGTCACGCCGAGTCTTGGTGGGAAGGGGTCGTAATACACTGCAAAGGGTATAGACTACATCCAAGGGAACCGGATGCCAAGTGTACCAGGGCAGGCGGCTCCACAGGAACACAGCAAGAAAAGGGGAGGGTTGGTCCGCTTGAGCTGTGTAGGTCCTAGAATTCTAGGATGATTGGAGTCTTAAATAATAAACCGAATTATGTGTATTGAGTGAGGACTGAGTTCATCACATTGCTTTTTTCGTGAAATTAAACTTTAATAGCTAGTTAAGAATTGGGTGTAGTGACTAGTCGGTTCTCGTTTCGCATTGAGCAGTATAGAGGCTCATGGGGGAGACTGGTCTAGAATCGCTTCACTGAGTATTCATATTCACCCCTCTTTTTCCCTCTCCCTTGTTGCAGAACAATAAGTGGAAATGTCGATGGTAAGAAAGGAAACGCACCTGAAACTCATGGGACCAGAAACGGGACACACAGAGATGTCGTGAAAGTAGACATGTGTGTCCTAAACCCCGCGCCCAGGAACCCCGGTTGGAAATGGGGAAGGGGCGGGTATTTCAATTGGTATCAGAGCCAGGTTAAGGTCCCTTAATACTAACTTAAGGGATCAGTGTTTCCGCTATTGCCCATTTCCCTTATGGTTCTGATAGACCGTCGTAGTTAATGTTGAAGGAGATTTCGAACAGCTCAGAGTTTCCGGCCAAGAACAGATCGACAAAAAGTCCTCTTACCGCGGTGTGCTGGAGTTTCAGAGGTTCCGGAATGGATAACAAGGAGTTGTCAGACAAGTATAGAGAGGGATCTGTCGCCTAGCATGACAAGCTGAGGGGGAATGGAAAGTCGGACATACGAGCTTGAGGTTAAATTTTTCGTCGGCAACACCACCCCACGCCAGGCCAGGAAGGCCGGGGGAGGAGAGTCGACGCAAGGCCAAGGCGTGCGCGGCTTCACGGAAGAGTTAAACCCTGCAAAGAAATAGCCTTCTGACATTCTGATATCACAGTGAAGCTTGTTCCACAGTAAAAAAAAAACAAAATAAAAAAAAACATGGGTGGGGGCCCCAGCACCTTGGCGTAGGCCCGCCGGCGAGGAAGGAGCAAAACCGTGGCGGCCACATGGGACTGCCGGCTGAACAGAAGGAGGAAACCGATTTCAGATTGTGAGGACCATGCTAAGGATCATCTTGGGGTAAAAAGGATGATGGAGGGTCACATTGGAACAAAGATGCGATGTACTAATAAGAATATGGGATCTTCATGGGGTAAAAAGGCTGATGGTAATAAGGATCATCGTGGGGTAAAACGGATCATCTTGGGGCAAAAAGGGATGTTAAGGACCATACCGGGATATTATTTTTACACTGCAGGATGTCTTCACCAGTGCATCACGAGTTCAGAGAAAGACGCATGCGCTATGGATCAAAGGGGACAAGGGCGTACGCCCACAAGCCCTATTGTGACGCTTAGGGTAACATGGTACCTGCACTCTTCCCCGACGAAGAGGAAATGGAGTTCGCGGAGCAGCCGAACGCCCACATCCGGGAGAGGACCGTGAGGCATCGGGTATTGATGCCCCATTTCCAGCGGGCAGCCGAGTACAGTCGACTATACCAGGGTCAGAGGACTTTCCAGCTTGCACCTGAAGTTGAAATGACACCACCCTCAAGGGGCCGAGGGCGCCCAAGGAAGACGGGGTCGACCAGGGAAAGCCTTGGACCGATTAGGGTGGAGGACAGTGTACCAACGAGGAAACGTGGACGCCCAAGGAAGATTATGAACATTGATGCAGAGAGCCTGAGAGCATAACCGGAGTATGTCGGTGTGGAACACTGATTCAAGCCAGGCAAGGACCGCGCTCAGTCCGGGAGTGCATAGAGGAATTCCTGGAGTCAGCCAAAAGATGCAAGCCCAAGTCAGCGGATGATTGGTGCCGGTGGTATAAGGCAGGACTCCGCAAGGAGATTCAGGGCAAGCTTATTGGTGTGTTGGAACCATGAAAATTCGCCTTGGTGAACCGGATGGCCGGTCAGGCAATGAACGCTGAACGGACACTTACCCGTCGGGTCGTCGCCATCACGAGCTCTGAGGAGGACGTAGAAGTGGAAAAGGATCCATCGGAGGACTCAGAGTGGGAAGAGGAGCCGGCGTCGTCGACTGGGAGTGGCCGCGTGGCCGGTTCTAAGCCGGAAGGGGAGCAGAAGTCTCCAGTTCGAAGTGGCTAGTTGTGATTTCTGAGTCAGCTAGTAGGAGTAGGACACGGTTTTTCTTCTTTTCATAATGGTTTTAGCTTTACATTTCTTGTTATAAGGATATTCGCGGATTTTGGCGATACCTTGAGACCTATCTATTTATTGTAGTCCTACTCCATTTCATTTATTAAATTCATTGTTGGTTTTAAATGAACTTGAGCAAGTAGGATGTCTTTTGTGTGCTTCCCTTGATTGTGTTTGAAAACTCCCCTCGGGTTTTGAAATGTTAAGGTTTAAAGCCTGAAGATTGGAATTCGGAGCGAATTCCGATTAACATGGGGAGAATTGTAACACCCCAAAACCCAAGTCCAAAAAGTTTTTGTGGAAAGGCCCGCTCTGCGGCCCATTTTTATTAAAACCCCTAGGGTTTCCTTGTCTCTCCTATAAATACAAAGCCTCCACCCCTTAGTCTCCCATCAGAAAGTTTAGAAGCGAAGCCCTGCAGAGAATTCCCGGAGATCGGAAGCCCTAGCCGTCGACTTTCTCTCTCTCTCCCCACGCCGCCTCTCTCCTCTTTCTCTCTCTTCGCCATGTCTCTCCTCTCTCTCTCTCTCCACGCCACGCCTCCTTCTCTCCTCTCTCTCCCCACGCCGCCTCTCTCTCTCTCCTCGCCGTGAGCAACCGCGAGTGGTGGTGGTAGCTGTGTGGTGTCGTTGACCTCAGATCTCATCTCTCTTGGCTCTTATCCCAGATCCAGATCTAGGCTAAGGTGAGGTGTTCTATCCAGATCTATTTCATGTTCTTTTATATTGTTGAATGGGTTGCTATGATTGATTAGATCATGTTTGTTGTTAGGTTGATAGATCATATTGCATCAGGACTCTCATACTGATTAAGTACTTTATACGAACTGGTTTAATGATGAATGTTGCTTGAGTGATTGGTTGGTAGAAGATCTGTTTGTCTATGGTTGAGAGCTAGGATGGATAGAAAGAATTAAACGTAGGGTCTTAGAGAACTGTTATCCGGTCTGGTTAGATGAATGATAGGATATCTGTGAATGATTGTTAAATTGATTGAGTGTGACACCGAGAACGGGTGGCGTTTAGAAAAACAGGAAAGTAAGAAATAGTCTAAGGGTTAAAGAAAAAGAAATGATAAGAAAAAGGAAATAAAGGAAAAATGAAAGTTAAATGAGTGAAATATGAACCACCGAGGGACTGGTGGGGAGTATGGGAAATTAATTGAATGGAATACGAACCACCGAGGGACTGGTGGGGAGTATGGGAAAACGCGGCGGCCGTAGCGTTTAAAAACGGCAGGGTAAGAATAGAGGCGCCAGTAAGATTGAGTCACGCCGAGTCTTGGCGGGAAGGGGTCGTAATACACTGCAAAGGGTATATACTACATCCAAAGGAACCGGATGCCTTGTGTACCAGGGCAGGCGGCTCCACAGGAACGCAGCAAGAAAAGGGGAGGGTTGGTCCGCTTAAGCTGTGTAGGTCCTAGAGTTCTAGGATGATTGGAGTCTTAAATAATAAACCGAATTATGTGAATTGAGTGATGACTGAGTTCATCACATTGCTTGTTTTCGTGAAATGAAACTTTAATAGCTAGTTAAGAATTGGGTGTAGTGACTAGTCGGTTCTCGTTTCGCAACGAGCAGTATAGAGGCTCATGGGGGAGACTGGTCTAGAATCGCTTCACTGAGTATTCATACTCACCCCTCTTTTTCCCTCTCCCTTGTTGCAGAACTATAAGTGGAAATGTCGATGGTAAGAAATGAAACACACCTGAAACTCATGGGACCAGAAACGGGACACACGGAGATGTCGGGAAAGTAGACATGTGTGTCCTAAACCCCGCGCCCAGGAACCCCGGTTGGAAATGGGGAAGGGGCGGGTTTTACAAGGACAGTGGTCATGGAAGTCGAAATCCGCTAAGGAGTGTGTAACAACTCACCTGCCAAATCAACTAGCCCCGAAAATGGATGGCTCTGAAGCGTGCGCCTTATACCCGGCTGTCGGGGCAAGAGCCAGGCCTCGATGAGTAGGAGGGCGCAGCGGTCGCTGCAAAACCTAGGGCGCAAGCCCGGGCGGAGTGGCCGTCGGTGCAGATCTTGGTGGTAGTAGCAAATATTCAAATGAGAACTTAGAAGGCCAAAGAGGGGAAAGGTTCCATGTGAACGGCACTTGCACAAGGGTTAGTCGATCCTAAGAGTCGGGGGAAACCCGTCTGATAGCGCTTATGCGCGAACTTCGAAAGGGGATCTGGATAAAATTCCAGAACTGGGACGTGGCGGTTGATGGCAACGTTAGGAAGTCCGGAGACGTCGACGGGAATTTTGGAAAGAGTTATCTTTTCTGTTTAACAGCCTGCCCACCCTGGAAAAGGCTCAGCCGGAGGTAGGGTCCAGTGGCTGGAAGAGCACCGCATGTTGCGTGGTGTCCGCTGCATTCCCGGCAGCCCTTGAAAATCCAAAGGACCGAGTGCCGCTCACGCCCGTTCGTACTCATAACCGCATCAGGTCTCCAAGGTGAAGAGCCTCTCGTCGATGGAACTATGTAGGCAAGGGAAGTCGGCAAAATTGATCCGTAACTTCGGGAAAAGGATTTGCTCTGAGGGCTGGGCTCGAGGGTCCCAGTTCTGAACCTGTTGACTGTTGGCGGGCTGCTTGAGCTGCTAACGTGGCGAGAGCAGACCGCCTCGTGTCGGCCTAGGGACGGACTGCGTCGAACAGCCAACTCAGAACTGGTACGGACAAGGGAAATCTGACTGTTTAATTAAAATAAAGCATTGCGATGGTCCTTGCGAATGCTAACGCAATGTGATTTCTGCCCAGTGCTCTGAATGTCAAAGTGAAGAAATTCAACCAAGCGCGGGTAAACGGCGGGAGTAACTATGACTCTCTTAAGGTAGCCAAATGTGTACTTGTCACGCCCCCAATCCTGAATAGGATTGTCGGGATGGCCATGGTTCGAGGAAACGTACCAGCCAGTCTTAGGACATCAAGACAAGCGTTCCATGGTCGAGAAAGAAGGTTAAGAACATAAGGAAACTTAACCTTATATAAGCTAAGAGACAGCTAGGACGAGTAAGACGGTAACTGGACGAAGTAGACGAGAAGCTCGGCCAGCTCAATGAAGCTAGGTTTAGTTCACTCCAGCTCAGTCCCTACTAAGTCAGCTCCACTAGCTGGACTACTAGCTCACTCAGCTGAGGCAGCTGAGAGTCAGCTCATCTCAGCTAGACGGACTGTTCGGGTTTTAGGCCGATGGTCCGGGTCCGGGTCAGTGGCGGGCTGTGAGGTCCGGCCATGAGGCCATGGGCTGTTGGGTCCTTGGACAAGGCCGTGGGCTAAGTCCAGGAGGCTTGGGGCGTGGGTTGGGCTAATGACCGACCCCAAACCCAATCAGAAAGGGCGAAGGGATGCAAGTGGTGGAGAGGGCACAACCCTTGGCCGATGGTGCCCATTCGCTAGAAAGTCGTGCCTGTTTGTGGGGCAAGACTTACCCCCTCGTTTTCTATAAATATGGGGTCACTCCTGTTGGTTTCATTATCCAACTCCAGAGTAAAATACTCAGATAAAAACGTAGAGAGAGAGAGAGTTCCGGCCAAGAGAAAGGCCGAGTGTGGTGGTGTTGTGTTCCGGCGACTCTGATCGTTTGAGAACTAACTCCGGTCAAGAATGGGAGATCAAGACAAGGAGAAGAGCATGGAGAACCCAGACCTGGTTCACAAGGTATGTGATGGGCCGTGGCTCCATCAGACCGAATGGACGGTCGATGCGACCGCACCGCGGCTCTGCTCGGTTCCTGAGTCCCATCCGGCTCTCCTTATCTGTTTCAATTCGTTTCTCTTCTCTTCTCTCTGGTTAAACACGAAAGGTTGTGTTGGTTGAGTCCAAGGGACACGTTCCTAGGCTTTGGCCGAACATAATCAAACCGCTAGCCTAGACACTGGTCGGTTAGACGGACGGTCCGATCCCTCCAAGACTGGGCGGTTTGGACAAACGGTTGGGAATGACCCAAAGGGCACGAGTTTTCAAGAGTCATGAGTTACCAAAGGTTGTGAGTTGCGAAAGGGTGTTAGTGACCAAAAGGTACAAGATACCAAAGGTTACGAACATCAAAAGGTACGAGGACCGAGAGGTACGAATGGCCAGAGGGTGCATGTTCCAAACAGTGTCTTTCGGGACAGGTTATGACAGATCCTTATGGATCAGCCTATGGCTTGTTTAAGTAAGACAAGGTCACGGTTTGTCTAAGCCAAGGTAGAGTCGCAAGGTCTGACCGGTTGCTAAGCCTTCCGGATTAAGCTTGAGGCTTACTCGGCCGATTGGATCCAGGTCTAAGGCCGGATCAGGTAAGGGTGTCCGTTGGGCCATCGAGCCGGACTTCATTGGCCAGTCGCACCTAGATTCTATCCGGTTAGACGGATTGGTCTTTGGGGATGATCTGGATCTGTTCGTGTGTTCTGTTTATCTATTTTAGACTATCTATCTGATTCTAAGTCAAAGGGTGGTTGGTTGAATGACTTAGGATACGGTAGAGAGGTTTATACTTTTTATGATTATATTGACTGAGGTTTATCTAAGTTCTAGGGACCAAACCAAGCATTGTAGAATCAATCCGTTCTATTCTAGGATATGATTAATGCTTATCTGGTTATGGTTTCAGGAACTAAGGATGGTTCTGGTCAAGCCAAGGAGCCGTGAAGGCTCGGTCTGTGAGAGGCTGTGTAACGTGTGGGTAGATGATGCTAGGGACGAACTAGTGATTGTCTATGAAATTGTTAAGAAGTTGTGTATTGGATCTCATGTTTCTAAGTAACACAAAGTTAACACATTATTATTCCGCTGTGCAATCTGTTCCTTTGTTTATGAACCTCATATGCGAATATGACATTGAATAAAAGACTTAGATTGAATCAGACAAGCAAAGAATTTAATAAGTAAGCATTCGTATCCAGTTGGGTCGAGAGACCAGGAACGGGTCTTACAAGTTGGTATCAGAGCATGCTTGATTCTAGGATAGTTGGGTTATGTAGTCCACACACACACGCAGCCAGCTGATTAGGTCTCACGGTGAGGTTTGATTGCTTAGTCTAGGGATTGTTTTGTTCTGTTTATGTTTAGTATGTTTCGTACTAACATTGTCTGAATCCTTAGGCTGGAAAAAGCAAATCAGGAAAGTCCCGAAGAAGTAAGATAACGGCCGGTCAGTCTAGTCAAGTGGCCGCGGACGGAACTAATATGTCCGGATTGCAAACTGATCCGGCCGCGGCTAACACCGGAGATGTGTTGCCGACAGATCAGGCTAAAATTACGGGGATGCAACGGGATGGTCAGGAACATCAGGAGAGTGATGAGGAAGTGGAATCCTCGAACGCTAACCGTGATGGTGACCAGCGTGAGAAAGTGGCCGATGGTACGGCCAATGTAACCGCAACACTGTCCAAGGAGGACTTGTTAGAGGCCATGAAGGTAATGGGGACTCAGGTGGCGGCTATGGCTCAACTGTTCATGCCTTTAGTGAACTCCTCAGTTGGCCAAGCTACGCCTGTGGCTACGACCGCCCCCAACACCAATGGTCCAGTTGTGGAAACGGTCGAGGTGATCGAGATTGATCCACCAGAAAGGACTGGGAAAAAAGTGGACTATCTGAGTTTGCTTCAGCACATCTTCCGTCCACTTCCTGGATGGGGACGCGCATAATTGGTGGCTGGCTGTGGACAAGCGCACCAATGGAAGTCTCCAGAGTTTTGTGGATTTTGAAGATGAATTCAACCGCAAATACTTTCCTGCAGAGGCTTGGGACCGTCTGGAAGGTAGATTCCAAGACCTTACCCAGGGCCGCAGGGCCGTACGAGAGTACGAAGAGGAGTTCAACCGACTCTTACGGTTTGTTGGAAGGGAACTCGAGGACGAGACAGTGCAGGTTCGTTGGTTCATTCGAGGCTTAAGGCCGGAGCTGAGAACCCACTGCTCGATCCGCACCTTCAGCACCATCGGAGAGCTTGTTGAACGTGTAGCTCTTTTGGAGTCTAACTTGCCGAAGAAGCCAAGCTTAAGACGAAGTTGCAGTCTGTCCCGACGGGTAAGACTAACGACCGAAAGAGGAAGTGGGACCAGGTTGACGGAAGCAAGGCCTCTAGTGGACGACCTGAATGTCCCAAGTGTGGTAAGAACAATCCAGGAGAATGCTGGAAAGCCATGTGAGCTTGTGTGAGATGTGGCAGCTTGGATCATTCCATCCGAGATTCCACTTGACCAAGCCGGACTCAGGGCCAATCCAGTGGCAGCGTCTCTCGGACTTGTTTCCATTGCGGCCAAAGTGGACACTTCCAAAGTGAATGTCCCAAGCGGCAAGGAGGACAAGGGAAGGGTCGTGGAGACACGGGAAAGTCGACCCAGAGCAGGCCGACCACAACACCAAGGGTGTATGAGCTATCCCGAGACGACAGCACTTCAGGATCGTTTGATTCGGTCTCTGGTAATTTTTGAATTTATCTGTTTACATTAAATAGAATGCTTGGTCTGGAACCTAGAGTGGCTAGGGGATTCTGATGTGGGTCTCTTATAGGGACCCTCATGATTGGTGGGGTTGAAACCCACGTGCTTTTCGACACAGGGGCTACACATAGTTTTGTGAGCCCAGAACTGGTCGGAATGGGTCTGTTCTGCCTCTATTCTAGGGATAATTCGAGACTAGTGAGGGCGGTTGGCGGGAAAATCATGCACTCACTAGGGCTCATGACTAATATCCCGGTAATGATCCAGGAGAGAAATCTGCCTGTAGATCTGATTGTGTTGCGCCTACAGAATCACGATGTGATCCTAGGCATGGATTGGTTGGGAAAGTATCGGGCCAGTCTTGACTGCCACAGAGGATGTGTACGGTTGGAGACTGGACCTCACCCAATCCAGTACCAAAGTCTGAATATGAGTCCGGCTCTGGATAGAGTAGTGGTGTTAGCAATCCGAGCAGAACGGATGCTTAGACGGGGTTGTGAAGCATATTTTACCACAATTACCACTATTGAGCATGGCAAGTCTGATAATCAAAAAGATCTATCTGAGGACCCGTTGGTGTCTGAGTTCCCAGATGTGTTCCATTCGCTACAGGGTGTCCCCCCTGATAGGTCGGATCCATTTACGATTGAACTAGAACCAGGGACAGCTCCGCTGTTCAAGAGTCCGTATCGAATGGCTCCGGCCGAGATGGCCGAGCTAAAGAAGAAATTGGAAGAATTGCTGGACAAGGGGTTCATACGACCAAGTAGCTCCCCTTGGGGTGCACCAGTCCTCTTTGTGAAAAAGAAGGATGGTAGCATGCGTTTGTGTATTGACTATCGAGGGTTGAACAGGGTTACTGTGAAGAACAAGTACCCGTTTCCCAGTATAGACGCGTTGTTGGATCAACTCAAAGGAGCCAAGTGGTTTCTAAGATTGATTTTGCCTCGGGGTATCATCAGATCCCTATAGAACCAAATGATATTAGGAAGACAGCATTTAGGACCAGGTATGGCCACTACGAGTTTGTGGTTATGCCATTCGGTCTGACCAATGCGCCTGGTCCATTCATGAAAAAGATGAACAGCGTGTTCTGAGACTTCCTGGATGAATCAGTGATCATCTTCATTGATGATATCCTAATTTACTCCAAGGATGAGGAATCTCATCAGAAACACTTGAGAGCCGTGCTGGAACGTTTACGGGAACACAAGCTCTACGCAAAACTCAGTAAATGCAGTTTTTGGCAGAAAAGCATTGGGTTTCTCGGCCACATTGTGTCCGGCCAGGGCGTCTCGGTGGATCCAGAGAAGATCAGGGCAATCAAGGATTGGCCCCGAACACGCAGTGCCACGGAAGTCAGAAGTTTCCTAGGGCTGGCAAGTTATTATAGAAAGTTTGTGAAAGGATTTGAAAGATTGGCTCAGCCTATGACACGGTTGACCGGAAGGACGTTATATTCACATGGTCTGAGGAGTCTGCGAAATGCTTTTCCGCAGTTAAGGACATGTTGACTAGCGCACCCATTTTGGTTCTTCCAGAGGCCGACCAACCCTATGTGGTTTATACGGACGCGTCCATAACAGGACTAGGTTGCATATTAACCCAGCATGGGAAGGTCATCACCTATGCGTCAAGGCAGTTGAGAATACATGAGGGAAACTACCCCACCCATGACCTCGAAATGGCTGCGGTAGTGTTTGCCTTAAAAATTTGGCAATCATACTTGTATGGTGCCAAGGTTCAGATACTTACAGACCATAAGAGTCTTAAGTATATATTCACCCAGCCTGAGTTAAACTTAAGGCAGAGAAGGTGGATGGAGTTTGTAGCTGATTACGATCTGGATATCACCTACCATCCGGGAAAGGCTAATCTGGTCGCATATGCCTTGAGCCGGAGAAGGGCCAACGTATCAGCCGAACGAGAAGCAGACAACCTGGACGGTACGGTCCGTGCCCTACGGTTGAATGCATCGACCAAAGAGTCTGAACCACTCAGATTAGAGGCAGTCAATCATGCCGACCTGCTTACCCGAATTCGGTTGGCTCAAGGTCAGCCGAGAACCTGAACAAGGTTGCTCAGAATGATTGGACGGAGTACCAGACTGCAAAAGATGGTACCATCCTAGTAAACGGTTGGATCAGTGTTCCTAATGATAGAAGTCTAAAGGAAGAGATTATGAGGGTAGCTCATAAGTCAAGATTCTCGGTTCATCCTGGTGCGACCAAGATGTACCAGAACCTTAAGAAGTTCTATCATTGGATCCGTATGAAGGCAGATGTCGCGGAGTGGGTGGCCAAGTGTTCCACTTGCCAACTCATCAAAGCAGAACATCAAGTGCCTAGTGGGTTATTGCAAAGCTTGCCTATTCCGGAATGGAAATGGGATCACATCACAATGGACTTTGTGATCGGGTTCCCTACCACGACGAGTAAGAAAGATGCGGTTTGGGTTGTGGTCGACCGTCTAACCAAATCAGCACACTTTCTGGCTATCAAGAAGTCGGATGGGGTCGATCAGATTGTACGTATGTACATTGATGAGATCGTCCGACTACATGGTGTGCCGGCAAGTATAGTGTCAGATAGGGATTCAAGGTTTACATCTTACTTCTGGAAAGCTTTCCAAAAAGCTTTAGGAACAAGAGTGAACATGAGTACTGCCTATCACCCACAGACTTATGAACAGTCTGAACGTACAATCCAGAAATTGGAAGATATGTTGCGAGCATGTGTTTTCGACTGGGGTGATTCCTAGGAAAAACATATACCTCTGGTGGAATTTGCTTACAACAATAGTTTCCATAGTAGTATTGGCATGTCGCCATACGAAGCTCTGTATGGGCATCCATGCATGACACCCTTGTGCTGGACCCAAGTTGGGGAACACAGCATGATTGGTCCGGAGATTGTCGAAGAGACAACCGAAAAGATCAAGTTCTTGAGGGATAAAATGAGAGAGGCACAAGACCGCCAAAAGAACTATGCAGATAGGCAAGAAAACCGGAGATTTTCTTTTCTTTTTATTGTTAAAATGAATCAAACAAAGCAGCAAGTCGTCTCCTACCTCACACTTTTTATGGTTTTCAATTTTATATGAACAAAAACACAAAAATGCAAAAAACAGTTTTTTTTTATTTATAAATGAAAACAAACTGAAACAAAGATGATGCAAGGATAGAATGGACCTGATTCAGGAGCTTGAGCTCTGATACCAAAATGTTGTAGGCACAGATCAGGGTTGGCCGGATGAAAGGTGGACGCTTGAATGGATTGACCAAAAAGGATGATCGGATGGGCGATATGATGAGAATGCAAGCTATGAACCTGAAATCAAATGCAAGACAAATGAGATGCGGTTTATACTAAGAACAAAATAAGATAGATAAAGATAAGATAGGATGGAATCAGGCTGCTGGTCGTGTGACACTCTCAGCTTGATCAAGTAGGTGATTAAAGTGGATTTGCGGATGAAGGTTTGATTGAATCTCTCAATCTGATGGATGATGGAATCGATGTGATTGACTCTCTCAGTCTGTGTACTGAGCTTGTCTGATTTTCACAAACAAATTAGACTCACGAAATCAATAAGACAACAAAGAATCTCTCTTTGATTCCTAAAGACAACAAAGAACAACTTTGATAAAACTGAATAAAACTTCTATTAACTTGGTGATTAAGGGTGCTTCTTTACAAGGACGACAATGAGCTTATATAATGCTCAGAAACAAAGACTTTAACGTTCTAAAAAGATAAGAAAGGAAACAAATCAAAGACAAAGAAATAAATTGAAAAACTAGCTGTTGGAGCCTTTTGTGAGATTTTGGCTCCAAGTGAAGAAACTTGATTTGCTTGAATCTGGATGGTTTAAGGGGATAAGAGAGCTTTCTTGGGACCTTCTTGAATGCTTGATAGATGCTGATCTCGTCCTTGCCTTGGGAGAAAAAGAGCTGTTGGAGTTTGAATGCAAGAGACTCCAAATAAGGCACTTTGGTGATAATGGGGATATTCTTATTCCTATGTGGGCTGGTGCATGGGATGAAGTTGTAGAACTCTTCTGGCTCGTGTATAATGTCTCCTGGATGTCTTGGTTTAGTCTCGACGTCGTCTGGTTCTCCTAGTTGGATTGTAATTAATTGGAATGGATCAAACCGAAAGATTGTCCAATCTTTCCATAAATTGCTCCGGTTTGATTTAAGTGATTCTCCATTGAACCGACTGATCTCCTGGGTTCTGGTGCAGCTAAGGACTTCTTGAATACCTCCTGATTGGTTGAAATGATCTCCTGATCGCCAATGTCTGGTTTGAAGACGATTGAACCGGTTAGCTTCCAATTGAGGCGAGTGTAGCACTGGTTTTACCGGTTCTGGAAAATTGAACATATCTTCTGATTTCCGTGTCCATTTCTCCTGATCTTGGGCTTTAGGAAAGCTGAAAGAATGCTCTTGAATTTGATGACGTCCTTTGCTTCAGGCCTCTCCTTCTTCGGGCTTGAATCTTCTTCTAACTTCGGGTACTCGCAGATGGACTGGCTGGAAAACCTCTTTATTGAAAAATTCATAACTTCTTGCTCCGTGCGTATTTTGGACTGATTCCAAATGGGCTGGACTCCTTCTCGAGTGTAGAGTCCATTAAAATTTGTCTCGTGACTTAAACCCTCCTGGTTTGTAAGATACGGCATTTTTAGTGCACATGTGTTCTGCTTGGCGCCTTGGCTGGTTGAGTAGGGCTTTGGGTTGACCTCCGGTTCAATTGATGATCTGATGACCACATCACTTACCAACCCAAGGTTAATAACTAACATTCCTTATGATCAATAATCATAAGTGGCAAAAATTTCACAATACACAAGCATATGATCCGATAACCTAACACAAAGATCTATCATTCCATAACTAATCGATCAATTTCTCCTTAAACCCAAATCTGGCCGATTTCAAATGTGATCCAAAAACTAAATAAAATTCATGTAAATTCATGATAATTCCCAACTAAGAGAATGCCATAATCAGAATTTGCAGAACCGGCCTCGATCCTAGAGATCTCGGCCAAGATCAGCCAAACCGGCCCAAAGTGGACATCATCAAATCAATTCCTAAAAACTGATTAAAATTCATGAAAACTCATGATAATTCATAACTAAGAGATTCCCATAATCAGATTCCAAAGAACCGATCCAGAACATATAGATCTAGATCACGAACAGCCCGGCTAAGGCCGTGGACATCATTCCTGAACCGGCCAAGGCCATGGCTCAGTGCCATCAAGTCTGATCCAACAGACTACACCATATAAACCTAGTTTACCTCACTATATATAGTCTTCAAGGGGCGTGACATACTTGGCCTTGATCACACCATAAGAGACATAAATACAAACTGGAAAATAATCATAAAACCGGTTACCTTATACATGATCTGATTCGATCATGTGCCTTTGCATATTATGTCAGGCCATGCTCCTCCAGTGCACGCCTATATCAATACCTATCATATACTTCCAGTATTGATAAGGTCTATTCATGGGTCGCACCAATCACCCCTTCCATGGAACTCCCATGAAAACACTTTCTACACTGCATCCACTTTCAAGGCTGTCTTAGCCTCTAGAAGTGGAGTCCGGCTTTCTATCCTCTCTACTAACCATTTGTGTGTGTCCCCAGGATGTAGAAGAAGCCTAGGACGTGATCATCCATGATCAAACACCATCACAGGGTCGTGCATCACTTCCCCCTTCAGTGCCCATGAAACTGCCTTTCTACACACATCTGCCTTCGAGGCTGTCTCAACCATTGGAAGTGGGATCCGGCCACCTATCTTCTCTCCAGGCTATTTGCATGTGATGTAGGGATGTAGAGGAAGCCACGGGCGTGGCAAAAAATAATCAAAACTCACCAGAGGGTCGTTCTCAACTCCCCTCTGGATTGCCCTCCAAAACTGCCTGTTTGTTGCCTTTGAATGCCTCTTGGTATTGGATTGTTGAATCCGACCATCCCTCATCAGGATGTAGGAGGAAGCCCTGGCATGCCTGAAAAGGGCAGATACCTTTCTAAAGGTTGCACCCTTTCGGTATCATTTCTGGCCATTGATTTAATCAATGGTCCAGATCACACCCTTTCACCTCGGGAAGTTACCAGACGTCCTGGAACTGTCAAACCACTCCTGGACATGTCCAAAACAAGCCCACATGGATTGCCCAAGCTCCTGGCTCAATCCCAAGAGCCAACCAGCCCATCAGCACACACGGGTCGCCCACATAGCCCGGCCACTGTCCAGACCCGGCCCAACTGCCCATGACTTGAACACTCAGTCCAGCTGAGTTAAGCTGATCCCCAGCTGATCCAGCCGACTGAGCTAGACCATCCAGCTCAGGGAGCTGACCTACACTTCAGTGAGCTACATCGAGCTGCACTACACTTCACCTAGCTGGTCGAGCTTGCCTACTGCATTGCCCAGCTGATATACACTGTTTCCAGCTTGCTTCCTTTATCTTCTTCAATCCTTCTAAGTCCCTTGGTCTATTTCCAGACCTAGACTTAGTTCTCTCATGATCCATTCTGATCATTCACTTCATTACTGCTTGTTCACAATCAATTCCGATGATCTGAACCAATGCAGTCATGTTTCTGTTGAAACGTCTATGTGCCATGTCAAGTTCCAGGAACGGGGACAGGACACACACGGACAGCCACGAACGTCCTGTGTGTGCTGACGGACAGCCACGGACGTCCTGTATGTTCTGGCGGACACCCACGGACGTCCTGTGTGTACTGAACAGACAGCCTATGTGGGCCAAAATCACCCAAACAGTCCATGGGAAGGGCCAGAGTGCTGAGTCCAAGGACCAGCATGCTGAGTCCAGGGACCAGCACGCTGAGTCCAAGGACCAGCGTGCTAATATGTGTACTGATGGACAGCCATGGACGTCCTGTGTGTACTGACGGACACACACGGACACACACAGACAGCCACGGACGTCCTGTGTGTGCTGACGGACAGCCACAGACAGCCACGGACGTCCTGTGTGTGCTGCCGGACACCTACGGACGTCCTCTGTGTACTGAACAGACAGCCCACGTGGGCCAAAATCACCCGAACAGTCCACGGGAAGGGTCAGCGTGCTGAGTCCAAGGACGAACGTGCTGATATGTGTACTGTGGACAGCCACGGACGTCCTGTGTGTGCTGATGGACACACACAGACACACACGGACAGCCATGGACGTCCTTTGTGTGCTGACGGACAGCCACAGACGTTCTGTGTGTGCTAGCGGACACCCACGGACGTCCTGTGTGTACTGAACAGACAGCCCACGTGAGCCAAAATCACATGAACAGTCCGCGGGAAGGGCCAGCGTGCTGAGTCCAAGGACTAGGGTGCTGATATGTGTACTGATGGACAGCCACAGACGTCCTGTGTGTGCTGACGGACACACACGGACAGCCACGGACGTCCTGTATGTGCTCACGGACATACACGGACGTTCTGTGTGTGCTGACGGACACCCATGGACGTCCTGTGTGTGCTGACGGACACACACGGACACACACAGACACACACAGACAGCCACAGACGTCCTGTATGTGCCCACGGACAGCCACAGACGTCCTGTGTGTGCTAGCGGACACCCACGGACGTCCTGTGTGTACTGAACAGACATCCCACGTGGGCCAAAATCACACGAACAGTCCGCGGGAAGGGCCAGCGTGCTGAGTCCTAGGACCAGCGTGCTGATATGTGTACTGATGGACAGCCACGGACGTCCTGTGTGTGCTGACGGACACACACGGACAGCCACGGACGTCCTGTGTGTGCTAACGGACAGCCGCAGTCAGCCACAGACGTCCTGTGTGTGCTGGCGGACACCCATAGACATCCTGTGTGTACTGAACAGACATCCCACGTGGGCCAAAATCACCCAAAGAGTCCACGGGAAGGGTCAGCGTGCTGAGTCCAAGGACCAACGTGCTGATATGTGTACTGATGGACAGCCACAGACATCCTGTGTGTGCTGACGGACACACACGGACACACACTGACAGCCACAGACCTCCTGTGTGTGCTGGCGGACACCCACGGACATCCTCTGTGTACTGAACAGACAGCCCACGTGGGCCAAAATCACCCGAACAGTCCACGGGAAGGGTCAGCATGCTGAGTCCAAGGACGAACGTGCTGATATGTGTACTGATGGACAGCCACGGACGTCCTGCGTGTGCTGACGGAGACACACGGACAGCCACGGACGTCTTGTGTGTGCTGACGGACATACACGGACGTTCTGTGTGTGCTGACGGACACCCATGGACGTCCTGTGTGTGCTGACGGACACACATAGACACACACAGACACACATGGACGTCCTGTGTGTGCTGACGGACACACACGGACAGCCACAGACGTCCTGTGTGTGCTGACGGAAACCCACGGACGTCCTGTGTGTGCTGACGGACACACACGGACAGCCACGGACGTCCTGTGTGTGCTGACGGACAGCCACAGACAGCCACGGACGTCCTGTGTGTGCTGGCGGACACCCACAGACATCCTGTGTGTACTGAACAGACATCCCACGTGGGCCAAAACCACCCAAACAGTCCATGGGAAGGGCCAGCGTGCTGAGTCCAAGGAAAAACGTGCTGATATGTGTACTGATGGACAGCCACATACGTCCTGGGTTTGCTGACGGACACACACGGACACACACTGACAGCCACAGACGTCCTGTGTGTGCTGACGGACACACACGGACGTCCTGTGTGTGCTGACGGACCCCCATGGACGTCCTGTGTGTGCTGACGGACACACACGGATACACACAGACACACACAGACAGCCACAGACGTCCTGTGTGTGCTGACGGACAGCCACTGACAGCCACAGACGTCTTGTGTGTGCTGGCAGACACACACGGCCATCCTGTGTATACTGAACAGACAGCCCACGTGGGCCAAAATGACCCAAAGAGTCCACGGGAAGGGTCAGCGTGCTGAGTCCAAGGACCAACGTGCTGATATGTGTACTGATGGACAGCCACAGACATCCTGTGTGTGCTGACGGACACACACGGACAGCCACGGACGTCCTGTATGTGCTGACGGACATACACGGACGTTCTGTGTGTGCTGACGGACACCCATGGACGTCCTTTGTGTGCTGACGGACACACACGGACACACACAGACACACACAGACAGCCACAAACGTCCTGTATGTGCCCACGGACAGCCACAGACGTCATGTGTGTGCTAGCGGACACCCACGGACGTCCTGTGTGTACTGAACAGACATCCCACGTGGGCCAAAATCACACAAACAGTCCGCGGGAAGGGCCAGCATGCTGAGTCCAAGGACCAGCGTGCTGATATGTGTACTGATGGACAGCCACGGACGTCCTGTGTGTGCTGACGGACACACACGGACAGCCACGGATGTCCTGTGTGTGCTAACGGACAGCCGCATACAGCCACAGACGTCCTGTGTGTGCTGGAGGACACCCACATACATCCTGTGTGTACTGAACAGACATCCCACGTGGGCCAAAACCACCCAAACAGTCCACGGGAAGGGCCAGCATGCTGAGTCCAAGGACAAACGTGCTGATATGTGTACTGATGGACAGCCACATACGTCCTGTGTTTGCTGACGGACACACACGGACACACACTGACAGCCACAGACGTCCTGTGTGTGCTGACGGACTCACACGGACGTCCTGTGTGTGCTGACGGACCCCCATGGACGTCCTGTGTGTGCTGACGGACACACACGGACACACACAGACACACACGGACAGCCACAGACGTCCTGTGTGTGCTGACGGACAGCCACTGACAGCCGCAGACGTCATGTGTGTGCTGGCAGACACACACGGCCGTCCTATGTGTACTGAACAGACAGCCAATGTGGGCCAAAATCACCCAAAGAGTCCACGGGAAGGGTCAGCGTGCTGAGTCCAAGGACCAACGTGCTGATATGTGTACTGATGGACAGCCACAGACATCCTGTGTGTGCTGACGGACACACACGGACACACACAGACAGCCACGGACGTCCTGTGTGTGCTGGCGGACACCCACAGACGTCCTCTGTGTACTGAACAGACAGCCCACGTGGGCCAAAATCACCCGAACAGTCCACGGGAAGGGTCAGCATGCTGAGTCCAAGGATGAACGTGCTGATATGTGTACTGATGGACAGCCACGGACGTCATGCGTGTGCTGACGGACACACACGGACAGCCACGGACGTCCTGTGTGTGCTGACAGACATACACGGACGTTCTGTGTGTGCTGACGGACACCCATGGACGTCCTGTGTGTGCTGACGGACACACACAGACACACACGGACGTCCTGTGTGTGCTGACGGACACACACGGGCAGCCACAGACGTCCTGTGTGTGCTGACGGACACACACGGACGTCCTGTGTGTGCTGACGGACACACACGGACAGCCACGGACGTCCTGTGTGTGCTGACGGACAGCCACAGACAGCCACAGATGTCCTGTGTGTGCTGGCGGACACCCACAGACATCCTGTGTGTACTGAACAGACATCCCACGTGGGCCAAAACCACTCAAACAGTCCATGGGAAGGGCCAGCATGCTGAGTCCAAGGACAAACGTGCTGATATGTGTACTGATGGACAGCCACATATGTCCTTTGTTTGCTGACGGACACACACTGACAGCCACAGGCGTCCTGTGTGTGCTGACGGACACACACGGACGTCCTGTGTGTCCTGACGGACCCCCATGGACGTCCTGTGTGTGCTGACGGACACACACGGACACACACAGACACACACAGACAGCCACTGACAGCCACTGACGTCTTGTGTGTGCTGGCAGACACACACGGCCATCCTGTGTATACTGAACAGACAGCCCACGTGGGCCAAAATCACCCAAAGAGTCCACGGGAAGGGTCAGCGTGCTGAGTCCAAGGACCAACGTGCTGATATGTGTACTGATGGACATCCACAGACATCTTGTGTGTGCTGACGGACACACACGGACAGCCACATACGTCCTGTGTGTGCTGACGGACACCCACAGATGTCCTGTGTGTACTGAACAGACAGCCCACGTGGGCCAAAATCACCCGAACAGTCCACGGGAAAGGCCAGCGTGCTGAGTCCAAGGACCAGTGTTCTGATATGTGTACTGATGGACAGCCACAGACGTCATGTTTTTTGCTGATGGACACACACGGACACACACGAACAGCCACGGACGTCATGTGTGTGCTGACGGACACACACGGACACACACGGACAGCCATGGACGTCCTGTGTGTGCTGACGGACAGCCACATACAGCCACGGATGTCCTGTGTGTGCTGGTGGACACCCACGGATGTCCTGTGTGTACTGAACAGACAGCCCACGTTGGCCAAAACCACCCAAACAGTCCACGGGAAGGGCCAGCGTGCTGAGTCCAAGGACCAAGGTGATGATATGTGTACTGATGGACAGCCACATACGTCCTGGGTTTGCTGACGGACACACACGGACACACACTGACAGCCACAGACGTCCTGTGTGTGCTGACGGACACACACGGACGTCCTGTGTGTGCTGACGGACCCCCATGGACGTCCTGTGTGTGCTGACGGACACACACGGATACACACAGACACACACAGACAGCCACAGACGTCCTGTGTGTGCTGACGGACAGCCACTGACAGCCACAGACGTCTTGTGTGTGCTGGCAGACACACACGGCCATCCTGTGTATACTGAACAGACAGCCCACGTGGGCCAAAATGACCCAAAGAGTCCACGGGAAGGGTCAGCGTGCTGAGTCCAAGGACCAACGTGCTGATATGTGTACTGATGGACAGCCACAGACATCCTGTGTGTGCTGACGGACACACACGGACAGCCACGGACGTCCTGTATGTGCTGACGGACATACACGGACGTTCTGTGTGTGCTGACGGACACCCATGGACGTCCTTTGTGTGCTGACGGACACACACGGACACACACAGACACACACAGACAGCCATAAACTTCCTGTATGTGCCCACGGACAGCCACAGACGTCATGTGTGTGCTAGCGGACACCCACGGACGTCCTGTGTGTACTGAACAGACATCCCACGTGGGCCAAAATCACACAAACAGTCCGCGGGAAGGGCCAGCATGCTGAGTCCAAGGACCAGCGTGCTGATATGTGTACTGATGGACAGCCACGGACGTCCTGTGTGTGCTGACGGACACACACGGACAGCCACGGATGTCCTGTGTGTGCTAACGGACAGCCGCATACAGCCACAGACGTCCTGTGTGTGCTGGCGGACACCCACATACATCCTGTGTGTACTGAACAGACATCCCACGTGGGCCAAAACCACCCAAACAGTCCACGGGAAGGGCCAGCATGCTGAGTCCAAGGACAAACGTGCTGATATGTGTACTGATGGACAGCCACATACGTCCTGTGTTTGCTGACGGACACACACGGACACACACTGACAGCCACAGACGTCCTGTGTGTGCTGACGGACTCACACGGACGTCCTGTGTGTGCTGACGGACCCCCATGGACGTCCTGTGTGTGCTGACGGACACACACGGACACACACAGACACACACGGACAGCCACAAACGTCCTGTGTGTGCTGACGGACAGCCACTGACAGCCGCAGACGTCATGTGTGTGCTGGCAGACACACACGGCCGTCCTATGTGTACTGAACAGACAGCCCATGTGGGCCAAAATCACCCAAAGAGTCCACGGGAAGGGTCAGCGTGCTGAGTCCAAGGACCAACGTGCTGATATGTGTACTGATGGACAGCCACAGACATCCTGTGTGTGCTGACGGACACACACGGACACACACAGACAGCCACGGACGTCCTGTGTGTGCTGGCGGACACCCACAGACGTCCTCTGTGTACTGAACAGACAGCCCACGTGGGCCAAAATCACCCGAACAGTCCACGGGAAGGGTCAGCATGCTGAGTCCAAGGATGAACGTGCTGATATGTGTACTGATGGACAGCCACGGACGTCATGCGTGTGCTGACGGACACACACGGACAGCCACGGACGTCCTGTGTGTGCTGACAGACATACACGGACGTTCTGTGTGTGCTGACGGACACCCATGGACGTCCTGTGTGTGCTGACGGACACACACAGACACACACGGACGTCCTGTGTGTGCTGACGGACACACACGGGCAGCCACAGACGTCCTGTGTGTGCTGACGGACACACACGGACGTCCTGTGTGTGCTGACGGACACACACGGACAGCCACGGACGTCCTGTGTGTGCTGACGGACAGCCACAGACAGCCACAGATGTCCTGTGTGTGCTGGCGGACACCCACAGACATCCTGTGTGTACTGAACAGACATCCCACGTGGGCCAAAACCACTCAAACAGTCCATGGGAAGGGCCAGCATGCTGAGTCCAAGGACAAACGTGCTGATATGTGTACTGATGGACAGCCACATATGTCCTTTGTTTGCTGACGGACACACACTGACAGCCACAGGCGTCCTGTGTGTGCTGACGGACACACACGGACGTCCTGTGTGTCCTGACGGACCCCCATGGACGTCCTGTGTGTGCTGACGGACACACACGGACACACACAGACACACACAGACAGCCACTGACAGCCACTGACGTCTTGTGTGTGCTGGCAGACACACACGGCCATCCTGTGTATACTGAACAGACAGCCCACGTGGGCCAAAATCACCCAAAGAGTCCACGGGAAGGGTCAGCGTGCTGAGTCCAAGGACCAACGTGCTGATATGTGTACTGATGGACATCCACAGACATCTTGTGTGTGCTGACGGACACACACGGACAGCCACATACGTCCTGTGTGTGCTGACGGACACCCACAGATGTCCTGTGTGTACTGAACAGACAGCCCACGTGGGCCAAAATCACCCGAACAGTCCACGGGAAAGGCCAGCGTGCTGAGTCCAAGGACCAGTGTTCTGATATGTGTACTGATGGACAGCCACAGACGTCATGTTTTTTGCTGATGGACACACACGGACACACACGAACAGCCACGGACGTCATGTGTGTGCTGACGGACACACACGGACACACACGGACAGCCATGGACGTCCTGTGTGTGCTGACGGACAGCCACATACAGCCACGGATGTCCTGTGTGTGCTGGTGGACACCCACGGATGTCCTGTGTGTACTGAACAGACAGCCCACGTGGCCCAAAATCACCCAAACAGTCCACGGGAACGGCCAGCGTGCTGAGTCCAAGGACCAAGGTGATGATATGTGTACTGATGGACAGCCACTGACGTCCTGTGTTTGCTAACGGACACACATGGACACACACGAACAGCCACAAACGTCCTGTGTGTGCTGACGGACATACACGGACGTTCTGTGTGTGCTGACGGACACCCATGGACGTCCTTTGTGTGCTGACGGACACACACGGGCAGCCACGGACGTCCTTTGTGTGCTGACGAACAGCCACAGACAGCCACGGTTGTCCTGTGTGTGCTGGCGGATACCCACAGACGTCCTGTGTGTACTGAACAAACAGCCCACGTGGGCCAAAATCACCCAAAAGTCCACGGGAAGGGCCAGCGTGCTGAGTCCAAGGACCAACGTGCTGATATGTGTACTGATGGACAGCCACAGACGTCCTATGTGTGCTGACGAACACACACGGACAGCCAGTAAAGTCATGTGTGTGCTGACGGACACACACGGACGTTCTGTGTGTGCTGACAGACACACACGGACGTCCTGTGTGTGCTGACAGACACCCACGGATGTCCTCTGTGTACTGAACAAAGAGCCCATATGGGCCAAAATCACCCAAGCAGTCCACGGGAAGGGCCAGCGTGCTGAGTCAAAGGACCAACGTGCTGATATGTCTACTGATGGACAGCCACGGACGTCCTGTGTGTGCTGACGGACACACACGGACAGCCACAGACGTCCTGTGTGTGTTGATGGACAGCCACGGACATCCTGTGTGTGCTGGCGGACACCCACGGATGTCCTGTGTGTACTGAACATACAGCCCACGTGGGCCAAAATCACCCGAATAGTCCACGGGAAGGGTCAGCATGCTGAGTCCAAGGACCAACGTGCTTATATGTGTACTGATGGACAGCCACGGACGTCCTGTGTGTGCTGACGGACACACGCGGACACACACAGACAGCCACGGACGTCCTGTGTGTACTGAACAGACAGCCCACGTGGGCTAAAATCACCCGAACAGTCATGGGAAGAGCCAGCGTGCTGAGTCCAAGAACCAGCGTGCTGATATGTGAACTGATGGACAGCCACGGACGTCATGTGTGTGCTGACGAACACAGACGGACACACACGGATAGCCACGGATGTCCTGTGTGTGCTGGCGGACTCCCACTGACGTCTTGTGTGTAATGAACAGACAGCCCACGTGGGCCAAAATCACCCGAACAGTCCACAGGAAGGGTCAACGTGCTTAGTCCGAGGAACAACGTGCTGATATGTGTACTGATGGACAGCCACAGACGTCCTGTGTGTGCTGACGGACACACACGGACACACATAGACACACACGGACAGCCACAGACGTCCTTTTTGCTGACGGACAGCCACGGACAGCCACGGACGTCCTGTGTGTGCTGGCGGACACCCACAGATGTTCTGTGCGTATTGAAGAGACAGCCCACGTGGGCTAAAATCACCCGAACAGTCCATGGGAAGGGTCAGCGTGCTGAGTCCAAGGACGAACGTGCTGATATGTGTACTGATGGACAGCCACGGATGTCCTGTGTGTACTGAAGGACACACACGGACACACACGGACATCCTGTGTGTGCTGACTGACACACACGGACGTCCTGTGTGTGCTGACGGACACCCACAGACGTCCTGTGTGTACTGAACAGACAGCCCACGTAGGCCAAAATCACCCGAACAGTCCACGGGAAGGGCCAGCGTGCTGAGTCCAAGGAACAGCGTGCTGATATGTGTACTAATGGACAGCCACAGACGTCCTGTGTTGTTACAGGCTGGAAATCAGGGTGGCAAGATGGATGATGGAAGCTTGGATGGGTCGACCAAAGAGATGATTGGTTGGGTGATATGATGGAATGCAAGTTATGAACCTGAAAACAAATGCAAAAACAAATGAGATATGATTTCTAATATGATAAAACAAGATAAATCAAGATAGATAGGATGGAATTAGGCTGCTGGTCTTGAGACACTTTCAGCCTAATCAGTTGATGATTGAAGTGGATTGAGATGGTGATTTGATTGCTGGACTGATGTGTAACACCCCGATCAGGCCAACAAGGCCGTGGTCGAAGTCTTACGTAGCTCGATCTTCTTCCTAGCTGAACGTCTTAATTTTTGCCCTTTATTTATAATATCGCCTAAAGGCGAGGGCTAATTTATATCTTAGCTAAAGACTTCCCTAGTCATTAATAGCCTAGATCCTTTCAACAGTTACGCAGCGGATTATTCTCTAGTAAACCATTGGTCTAAAACCAATCTAACACTTGTATGGTCGAATCACCTTAGCCTTGGTCAGTTTACTCAACTACCAATTAGCTTAAGAACAATCCTAAACCCAAACCAAGCCATACGATTCTGAGGAGTTTGTGGTTATGCCATTCGGTCTGACCAATGCGCCTGCTGCATTCATGAAAATGATGAACAGCGTGTTCCGAGACTTCCTGGACGAATCAGTGATCATCTAAATTGATGATATCCTGATTTACTCCAAGGATGAGGAATCTCATCGGAAACACCTGAGAGCCGTGCTGGAACGATTACGGGAACACAAGCTCTATGCAAAACTCAGTAAATGCAGTTTTTGGCAGAAGAGCATTGGGTTTCTCGGCCACATTATGTCCGGTGAGGGCGTCTCGGTGGATCCAGAGAAGATCAAGGCAATCAAGGATTGGCCTCGACCACGCAGTGCCACGGAGGTCAGAAGCTTCCTAGGGCTGGCAGGTTATTATAGAAAGTTTGTGAAAGGATTCACAAGCTTGGCTCAGCCTATGACACGGTTGACCGGGAAGGACGTTAAGTTCACATGGTCTGAGGAGTGTGGGAAATGTTCTTCCGCACTTAAGGACATGCTGACTAGCGCACCCATTATGGTTCTTCCAGAGGCCGACAAACCCTATGTGGTTTATACGGACGCGTCCATAACAGGACTAGGTTGCGTATTAACCCAGCATGGGAAGGTAATCGCCTATGCGTCAAGGCAGTTGAGAAAACATGAGGGGAACTACCCCACCCATGACCTTGAAATGGCTGCGGTAGTGTTCGCCTTAAAGATTTGGCGATCATACTTGTATGGTGCCAAGGTTCAGATACTTACGGACCATAAGAGTCTTAAGTATATATTCACCCAGCCTGAGTTAAACTTAAGGCAGAGAAGGTGGATGGAGTTTGTAGCTGATTACGATATGGATATCACCTATCATCCGGGAAAGGCTAATCTGGTCGCAGATGCCTTGAGCCGAAGAAGGGCCGACGTATCAGCCGAACGAGAAGCGGACGACCTGGACGGTACGGTTCGTGCCCTACGGTTGAACGCATCGACCAAAGAGTCTGAACCACTCGGATTAGAGGCGGTCAATCAGGCCGACCTGCTTACCCGAATTCGGTTGGCTCAAGGTCAGGACGAGAACCTTAACAAGGTTGCTCAGAATGATAGGACGGAGTACCAAACTGCAAAGGATGGTACCATCCTAGTAAACGGTCGGATCAGTGTTCCTAATGATAGAAGTCCAAAGGAAGAGATTATGAGGGAGGCTCATAAGTCCAGATTCTCGGTTCATCCTGGTGCGACCAAGATGTACCAGAACCTTAAGAAGTTCTATCATTGGATCCGTATGAAGGCAGATGTCGCGGAATGGGTGGCCAAGTGTTCCACTTGCCAACTCATCAAAGCAGAACATCAAGTGCCTAGTGGGTTATTGCAAAGCTTGCCTATTCCGGAACGGAAATGGTATCACATCACAATGGACTTTGTGACTTGGTTCCCTACCACGAGGAATAAGAAAGATGCGGTTTGGGTTGTGGTTGATCGCCTAACCAAATCAGCACACTTCCTGGCTATCAAAAAGTCGGATGGGGTAGATCAGATTGTACGTAAGTACATTGATGAGATCGTCCGACTACATGGTGTGCCGGCAAGCATAGTTTCAGATAGGGATTCAAGGTTCACATCTTACTTCTGGAAGGCTTTCCAAAAGGCTTTAGGAACAAGAGTGAACATGAGTACAGCCTATCACCCACAGACGGATGGACAGTCTCAACGTACGATCCAGACATTGGAAGATATGTTGCGAGCATGTGTTCTAGACTGGGGTGATTCCTGGGAGAAACATCTACCTTTGGTAGAATTTGCTTACAACAATAGCTTCCATAGTAGTATTGGCATGTCGCCATACGAAGCTCTGTATGGGCGTCCATGCAGGACACCCTTATGTTGGACCCAAGTTGGGGAATGCAGCATGGTTGGTCTGGAGATTGTCGAAGAGACAACCAAAAAGATCAAGTTCTTGAGGGACAAGATGAGACAGGCACAAGACCGCCAAAAGAACTATGCAGATCGAAGAAGGAAAGATCTCGAGTTCCAAGTAGGTGACTTGGTGTATCTCAAAATGATTACCTTCAAAGGACGGGTCCAGATTTCCAGAAGACGGAAGTTAGATCCGAGATACTTGGGGCCGTTCAAGGTCATTGAAAGGGTTGGGATGGTGGCCTACAAGTTGGACTTGCCGGCCAAGATGGACGCATTTCATAATGTGTTCCACGTCTCCCAACTTCAGAAATGTTTGACGGACCAAGACATCGCTCTTCCTGCCATTCCAGACGATCTTGGTAAGAACCTAACCTTGGAAACGAGGCCAGTTCGAATCAAAGATAGGATGGAAAAAGCAACAAGGAAGAAGACGGTTCAGGGTCAAGGTCGTCTGGGACTGTAATGGTCAGGATATAATCACTTGGGAAACCAAAGCTAGAATGAAAGCAGAGTACCCAGAGTGGTTGGGTCAGTTTGTTTCCGAGGAAGCATTTGATTCGGATTCGAGGACGAATCCATCCCAAGGGGGGGAGACTTGTCACGCCCCCAATCCTGAATAGGATTGTCGGCACGGCCATGGTTCGAGGAAACGTGCAAGCCAGTTATAGGACATCAAGGCAAGCGTTCCATGGTCGAGAAAGAAGGTTAAGGACATAAGGAAACTTAGACTTAACCTTATACAAGCTAAGAGACAGCTGGACGAGTAAGACGGTAACTGGACGAAGTGAACGAGTAGCTCGGCCAGCTCAATGAAGCTAGGTTTAGTTCACTCCAGCTCAGTCCCTACTAAGTCAGCTACACTAGCTGGACTACTAGCTCACTCAGCTGAGGCAGCTGAGAGTCAGCTCATCTCAGCTAGACGGACTGTCCGGGCTTTAGGCCGATGGTCCGGGTCCGGGTCAGTGGCGGGCTGTGAGGGCCGGCCATGAGGCCATGAGCTGTTGGGTCCTTGGGCAAGGCCGTGAGCTAAGTCCAGGAGGCTTGGGGCGTGGGTTGGGCTTGTGACCGACCCCAAACCCAATCAGAAAGGGCGAAGGGATGCAAGTGGCCGAAAGGGGACAACCCTTGGCCGATGGTGCCCATTCGCTAGCAAGTCATGCCTGTTCGTGGGGCAAGATTTACCCCCTCGTTTTCTATAAATATGGGGGCTCTCTGGTCGATTTCATTATCCAACTCCAGAGTAAAATACTCAGAGAAAAACGTAGAGAGAAAGAAAGAGAGAAAGAGAGAGTTCCGGCCAAGAGAAAGGCCGATTGGGGTGGTGTTGTGTTCCGGCGACTCTGATCGTTTGAGAACTAACTCCGGTCAGGAATGGGAGATCAAGACAAGGAGAAGAGCATGTAGAACCCAGACGTGGTTCACAAGGTATGTGATGGGCCGTGGCTCCATCAGACCGAACGGACAGTCCATGCGACCGCACCGCGGCTCTGCTCGGTTCCTAAGTCCCATCCGGCTCTCCTTATCTGTTTCAATTCGTTTCTCTTCTCTTCTCTCTGGTTAAACACGAAAGGTTGTGTTGGTTGAGTCCAAGGGACACGTTCCTAGGCTTTGGCCGAACATAACCAAACCGCTAGCCTAGACACGGGTCGGTTAGAGGGATGATCCGATCGCACCAAGACTGGTCGGTTAGGACGAACGGTTGGGAATGACCTAAAGGGCACGAGTTGTCAAGAGTCGTGAGTGTCCAAGAGGCACGAATGGACAAAGGGTACATGTTCCAAACGGTGTCTTTCGGGACAGGTTAGGACCGATCCTTATGGATCAGCCTATGGCTTGTCTAGTTAAGACAAGTTCATGGTTTGTCTAAGCCAAGGTAGAGTCGCAAGGTCTGACCGGTTGCTAAGCCTTCCGGATTAGGCTTGAGGCTTACTCGGCCGATTGGATCCAGGCCTAAGGCCGGATCAGGTAAGGGAGTCCGTTGGGCCATTGAGCCGGACTCCATTGGCCGGTCGCACCTAGATTCTATCCGGTTAGACGGATTGGTCTTCGGGGACGATCCGGATCTGTTCGTGTGTTCTGTTTATCTATTCTGGACTATCTATCTGATTCTAAGTCAAGGGGTGGTTGGTTGAATGACTTAGGATACGGTAGGTAGGTTCATACTTATGATTATGTTGACTGAGGTTTATCTAAGTTCTAGGAACCAAGCCAAGCATTGTAGAATCAATCCGTTCTATTCTCGGTTATAATTAATGCTTATCTGGTTGTGGTTTCAGGAACTAAGGATGGTTCTGGTCAAGCCAAGGAGCCGTGAAGGCTCGGTTAGTGAGAGGCTGTGTAACGTGTGGTTAGATGATGCTAGGGATGACCTAGTGATTGTCTATGAGACTGTTAAGAAGTTGTGTATTGAATCTCATGTTTCTAAGTAATACAAAGTTTATACATTGTTATTCCGCTGTGCAATCTGTTCCTTTGTTTATGAACCTCATATTCGAATATGACTTAGTAAAGAAAAGACTTAGAATGCATCAGACAAGCAAAGAAATTAATAAGTAAGCATTCATATCCAGTTGGGTCGAGAGACCAGGAACGGGTCTTACAGGTAGACCGACTAACTAAGATTGCTCATTTTCTACCCATTAGAATTGTTGACAAGGTAGAAGTACTGGCAGAAGTTTACTTGAAGGAGATAGTACGATTACACGGAGTTCCTGCCAACATAGTATCTGATCGTGATCCAAGATTTACGGCTAAATTCTGGAGAGCTTTCCAGCAAGTATTGGGGACTGATCTTCATATGAGTACATCGTTTCACCCTGAAACTGACGGGAAGATGGAGCAAACAATCAGAACCTTGGAAGATTTGCTAAGGATGTGTGTTTTAGACTGGTCAGGTACATGGGAACAATACTTACCTTTGGTAGAGTTCTCTTATAACAACAGTTACCATGCAAGTATTGGAATGTCCCCATATGAGGCATTATATTGACGACCTTGCCGCACACCACTGTGTTGGGCTGAAGTTGGAGAAAGACATATTTTAGGACCAGATGTAGTAGATGAAACAACATAAAAGATAAAGATTGTCCGGGAGAATATGAAGAAATCTCAAGACAGGCAGAAGAAGTATGCCGATCAGAATAGACATGAAGTAATATTTCAAGTTTGTGATTGGGTATATTTGAAGGTGGCCGCACAGAAAGGGAGAGATAGATTCGGAAAAGTGGAAAAGTTAGCCTCTCGATATATAGGACCATACCGAGTGATGCAACGGGTTGGAGAAGTAGCCTATCAATTAGAGTTACCCTCAAATATGGCTCTTCACCCAGTTTTCCATTTCTCGATGTTAAGAAGGCATATACGAGATCCTACCGAAGTAGAGCCGCAACGGGTAGAAAACCTTCGCTCCAACCTCACTTACCCTGAAGGACCACTACGAATCGGAGAAAGACGAATAAGAAAACTGAAGAATCGAGAGATTCCTCAAGTGCAAGTATTTTGGGGAAAACAGTGTCGAGTAATTGTGACATGGGAAGATGAAGAGAGGTTTAGAGCAACTCATCCTAAACTGTTTTTGGAAGATGATGAAGATCAGATGGGTGGATCATCAAACCACTAAGAATTTGGGACGAATTCTATTAAAAGGGGGAGAATGTAATAACCCTCTTTAAAGAGTAAAACGCAGACAAGGAAAAATCTTGTAACAGCCGAGAAAATTACTCAAGTAAGTGGAAGTCGGATTGATCTTTTCCCGTGGATGTTTGTGAATCCCAAGATACATTAGAAAAATTTAGAAAGTCTTAGAATGGTTTTCCATCTGAAGAAATAATTTCTTCAGGATGTTTAGTGGATTTAAAATGCTCGCGGTTCGGCCTAGAACGTCCTAGTCGCATGAGAAAATTAATCAAAAATTTATTATAAGGCCTTAAGATAGGAACGACCATAGAGTTATTTTAGAAATGTTTTGGTCTAAGAAATCTAGGTTTTTGTCAAGGGGAAACATTTCCGCCAGCTCGGATCAGCTTATAACACGTTCGGGATTTAAATAAGGCCCATTCGGGCCCATCTACGATGTGTTAAGCATATCCGGAAGCTTCTGGAGGATGCAGCAGCTTGTCTACCTCCTTAAGCAGCTAGACATGTGTTACTCCTTTAGTGGAGAATCCTCCAAGCAGCTCTTTCTTATGTCCTATTGGTTGAATTGGTGGCTGGCCACAAAACTTGTTTTAATTGACAGATTTGTTGCTGCACACCAATCTCTTTCCAATTGGTTGCATGGGGCACCCATGACAGCTCCTGCTTGTAACGCACAACCTATACCTTCTCCTGAGCTCATTCTCCAGCCTATAAATAGCAGACCACCCCCTTAGTCATTTCTCATGCTTAGAACCCTAACCATAGCAGCTCGAAAAAGTCTAAACCCTGAGATTTCTAAAGCTCTAGAATTTTCCGATAAAATTTTAAAGTGAAGCCGACCGCGAGATAGAAGCATTTCCAGTCCAAAACTTTCATCGAAGTGTTGAGGTGAGTCTCAGTTATGGGTTATGATTGTTGTGTGTGCGACTAGCGCCTGCAAAACAAGAGTATTGGTTGATGCATAGCTAGGTTGCGCGTTTAGATATATAATGTTATGATAATGATTGATGTTTGTGAAAGATATTGAGTTATATCGTCGGGCTTCGGCTTGAGGGGTATAACATGATTATGATACATTGATGTTGTGTTGCATATACTTATGTCATTGGATTATATTGTTTGGGCCTCGGCTCAGATAATATAACATGTTTGATCATATCTTAACGGGGAAACCCGTAAATCCACGGACTTGATCCGTGAGAGTCCGACACTCGGGTGGAGTGTCGTGAGAGTAATTTGTGTCCACTCGAGGCCCGTGCCCTGTCCGGGGCCTTACCAAAATTATTTCCGGGCAGGACGCGAAGACACGTGTGATAGGGTTAGCTACCCTCGACCGTGTAGCTACATGACGATGCGGCAATTGTGTTATCCGGGCCATCGGCTTTTTAGAGTTTGTGTTTAGAGTCAATGGGCGCAAGAAGGGATGTATTATGGACTTTGTATCGAGTTAGGAACTACTGGCGAGAGGCAGTCCTCTGTGGGAACCGAAATTTGCACTGTCGATTTCCGTTTAAATAAGGAAACTAGGAAAACCCTAATTTTCCAGAGGACCCGGATATCTGCTAATTACCACACGTCAAGCAATCAGAACACGAGAATAACAACGATAAAGAATAAAAAATCGAAAAAGAGAGCAAAGAAGATCTTATTCCGAATTTGAGTATGAGCGTTTACAACAAGGTATAAGCCTGGGCTCGAGAGCTGTCAGCAAGATTCCTAGTTCTAGCAACCCTAAGACGGCTAAACCTAATTGAGTCGCAGCTCGTAATAACAAAAACGGAAAATTGCCTAAATTGCTCTAAGTGCTAAGTTTGCTCTGAAAAAGTTTTTTTTATGCTCCTCGCCTAGGACTCCTTATATACTAGCTCCAAGGTCGATTTACGCTTTTACTCTTCTGCCCTTAAGCCGTCATAGCATAAAAATGGAGATATTCCATTTTCCCGATCTTCACAATTATCTTCAAAACTTCCGTATTTATCCGCGGAAACTTGACATTTATCCTTCTTGTGGACCAACCATAAACCATGCTGCAGTTTACGGGCTTTTGGTTAAGAAATCGTAGGATGGGCCTCGAGTCGTGTTTTATGTCCCTTTGGGCCGTCTTCCGACTCGACATGTTTGCTACCATTTCTTTTGCTACGGTCTTCGGGAGATAACATTTGAAGGTTTGACAAGAATGCACGGATTGGTGTTGTATCGATGTTCAGAGGAGTTCAATCGCTACACAGCGACCGAACTTTGGCTCGAGCCCGGTCGCTACGTAGAAACCGAGCGGGACGAGCGCTTGGTCGCTTACATAGCGACCAAGCGGGACAAGCGCTCGGTGGCTACGTAGCGACTGAGCTTGGCCGAGCTCGGTCGCTACGTAGCGACCGAGCGGGACGAGCGCTCGATCGCTATGTAGCGACCGAGCTTTGGCTTGAGCTCGGTCGCTACGTAGGGACCGAGCGGGACGAGTGCTCGGTCGCTACGTAGCGACCGAGCTTTGGCTCGAGCTCGGTCGCTACGTAGCGACCGAGTGGGACGAGCGCTCGGTCGCTACGTAGCGACCGAGCTTCAGCTCGAGCTCGGTCGCTATGTAACGACCGAGCAGGACGAGCCCTCGGTCGCTACATAGCGACCGAGCTTTGGCTCGAGCTCGGTCGCTACGTAGCGACTGAGTGGGTCGGACGTTCGGTCGCCATGTAGCGGCCGATATCGGCCCGTACGTTGTTGCTACGTAGCGACCGGACGGCGTGTATGCACGGTAATTACGCAACGACCGAGCTTGGTTTGTTTGGTTTGAATCTTGAAGGATACTTCTTCGTAAAAACTTCGTATTGGTTATATTTTACGAAAATTATATCTTTCTTTTTACTATCTCTTTCGGAAATACGATCTCCGAGGATTTTCGGGTGGTAATTCCGTCGTAACCATTTTTGACCCCAACAGTTAGCCCCCCAGCCCGTTAGGATCATGCATCGTAGGATCCTAGCGTGCGGTTAGGCATGTTTGGCAAGTTAGGCGTGATGGATGGAATTAATATCCGAAAGTTCGAGCTTGAATAGTAAATCCTCATGCCTATAAGAAGGGAGATAACTTGTTTCTAGATTTTTACTTCATTATCTTCTCAAAGTTTAAGAGTGAAAGGATCCTTCAACTTTCTCTCTTTATTATTGAGATTTTTCCCTTTCCTCCTTGTTGAGAATGTCTCGAGGGATTTCGGGAGACGCTCGGCCCACTCTTTCAATCGCGGAACTGTCCGTGATGGACGCGTTGAGGTTGTCCAAGAGATCGAGTTCGTGGCACACTCTGTTGACCGCGCTGAGGCTGACACATATTGGGTGGCTATGTGCAATGTGGAAGGACCGCCTCCCGAGCCGTGGGTTCCCATGAGGCCTTTTTCGGAAAGGGTCGTTGGGAGACCGAGCAGGTGTACCCTTCCGTTCCTTGGAACCGTACGCAGCTTCTATCACGTTCCGGAAAACGTGGACTTTCGATTACCCCTCGAGGGGGAGAGGGCTGACGAGCCTCCCGAAGGCTTTTTTACTTTGTACGAGGAGCATCTGATGCGTGCTCGCCTATGGTTTCCCATTCCGTCGGTTATAGTAGAGTTTCTAAACCGTTTGGAAGTTTCGATAAGTCAGATCTCTCCCTGCGGTATAAAGCATCTTGTTGGGTTGCTAGTCTTGGGATATGAGCGAGGCATGGAGCTTACAGCTGATTATCTCGAAGCTTTCCTTACCCTGTCTCGTGTTGGGACTGATCGTCTATATGCTTTTAAACCGTGTACTTTTATGGAAGTCCTGAAAGGATTCCCTCAGGGCGATCGTGGATGGAAGAGTTATTTTTTTTACGTTAGATTGGATCAAGCTTCGGTCACCGCGGAGTGCCTTCCATCGTTTATGCGACTGTGGGGGGGTAGGAGGTAACGTGTTGAATGATCGCTCGTTGTTTTCTTACCACCCGTTTTTTACTTTATATCTGAACTATGTTTATTTTGTAGTGCACAACCCGATTCCCCCTTTTCCGGAAGATCTATGCGTCGTTCGAAACCTTCTCCGTGGTGGCCCGCTGTTTTGGGGTCACTTTTCTCCCGAGAGGGTCCGCGCTGCAGTCGAAGCTCATCGATCTCGTTTCAGTTCGTCGATTGATGATGACATAGGGGTGTTTTTTGAAGATACCTCCTTGCCTGCTGTCTATTCCACTAGGCAGAGCAGTGGTCAAAGGCCGACCGAGATTGAGGATGATGCAGAACCGACCGTTGAGGATCCCATCTTTGGTGGGTGAGAAGGTAGCGATTGGACGGACCGATCCTTTGCGTCGATGGTTGAATTGGATTATCGTTTATGTGTTTTTAGCCGAGTGTGGCCTTTTAAATTTGGATTTCGTTTAGGCCAAGATGGCCGTATTTAAATTTTCCGGGACTGGCCGTTGGTGGCTTCGAATCCCCTTACCGATTTACTCGGTTTTATATGAATTTTTCGTTTTTTGAATTTTCCTGAGTAGGTTCGAAGTAAATATGAGTTGTTGTCTCATATTTAATTCAGATGAGACGTTCGATCTGTTGGTTTGTTCGTGATTTTTTCGTAAAAGTTTACTTATCTTTACGATTTTCGAGAACACTGAGATACGAACGGAGAGACATGGTTTAGGATCTCGTATCTTTTAGATATCATGCCTTGAGATGTTTGAGACCAGACCGTTGGGTTTAGGGCAAGACCTAGGTTTACTTTCGGTTAAGGTTTGTGCGGTGACTAGCCAGCTATCGTTTTTCCTGTTGCAATTTCTTCCTGACTCGTACCGATTTAAAGTCCGCGATAGGTTCTCGGCTTATATGACTTGTATGGTACGAATCGAGAATCTTCTCAGAGTCAACTGGAAGTGCTAGACCAAAATTTCGGATTTTTGTTGTAGCGCGCTTTTGTCCTTGTGCTGGACGTTTTGAACATCAAAAGAGTGATCGAATTGCTTTTGTTTAAGACGGCTAGCGTGTTCGTCGGGCCCAATCGACGAACGGGGTGTAAGGTTTTGGTGGCCGCGTTCGGACAATTTGTTAGTATTATCCTCGAATTTTAACTTTTGCGACGTCTCGCAATTGTTTTGGGGATTATACGTGTATCCTTGCGTGTTTGAAAGATGATAATTTTTACGATTTTTGGGCCGTATGAGGCCGCAGACAAGAGTCTTAATGTTTCCAGGCGTGTCCTGAAAGTTTATTTTGTGTTTTACTGAAGCGTAAACGTTTTCGATAAAAAGGACAACGTATATTGTAGTAAAAGTTTTTGAAGTTTCTAAAAACTCGATTACAATAATGGCGATTTTTCTAAGTGGGAGTATACGAGTATACGCACCCACTCCCCCCCCCCCTTTTTAGAGAGGGGGATAGCTGAACTCGTCTTTTGACGAGCTTCCTATGTACCCCTTTCGAGGATCAAGCCATCTCGTAGTTCTGTTTCATGCCGCGAGTGTTCTTACTCGGCGGTAGACGTCGCGATGTCCGCCTTGACCATGTCGATCGTGGCTGGGTCGACGCTATTTTCTGGGCGTTCCGGTTGAGTTGTAGCGTGGGCTTCGGACTTGTGTCGAGCTTCGATGTCCGATGCGTTTGCGTCAGTAAATGATTTTAATTCGTCTTTTTCCGGGGCGCTTTTGGCCGAAGATCGGTCTATCTTCATGCGCTTGCCGTTTACAGCTGCAGAAGTCGTGATTTGCCTTAATTTGTGCTCTGCGAGGAAGCATAGCCGCGACTGTTTTTGGCATCCCCAGATGGCCGCGACTCCGCTTGGGGTTGGGAATTTGAGACCCAGGTGGTAGGTTGACGGAACTGCCTGCATGGCGTTAAGCCATGGGGTTCCCATGATCACGTTGTAGATAGCGGGATGATCGACCACCGCGAACTCGACAATTTTCGTGATCTCCTTGGCCATGACTGGCAATTGGATCGATCCAAGAGTCATCGATACTTTGCCTGAAAAACCCGTGAGTGGTTTTGGCGTCGGAATTACTTCTCCGAGTTTGATGCTCATCCCCTTGAGAGTGTCGCGGAAGATTACGTTGACCATGCTTCCCGTGTCGACGAGTACCCTTCCGACCTCTAAATCTCGTATGACGAGATCTATGACGAGCGGGTCGCAGTGAGGTTGGTCGATGCCACCGGCTTCTTCCTTTGTGAAGGTGATCGAGCAATTTTGGCCATCACGAGGAGGAGACCATGTAGGCCAATTTGCACTCGACTCTGCCTTCTGTTGGTAAGCCTTGATGGCCGACACAGTATCGCCGCAGTATTGTGATCCTCCGATGATCATGTTGACTCTGCGACGATTGTTATCGTTCCCCTTGTCGTCCGGCCTCCTACCGCGTTTATCCCCAGGCTGTTTTCGTTGAGGAGATCCTTGACGCCAGTTACTTCTGAGAGCTCTCCAGCGAGTAGCTTCGCGGCCAGTCTTGCTCCCAAAACTTTGCAGTTGGTCATGGAGTGTCCTCGGGATTGGTGGAACTCGCAGAAGGTGTTTTCGTCATACCCTTGATTCCGAGTCCATGTGATTCCCGTGGTCCGGCCCTGATCCGAATTGATCACATAGTTATGCGCCCCCTGGAGATCTTCCCCCTCGTGATGGACGTACTTGTCGTTACGAGAGTTCTTCTTTTTCCCTTTCGGATCCACCTCTTTCGAGGATGGTCTTGCCGCCTTATGTTTTTGCGGTAAGACTTTAGTTTCTTACTTGACTATGATGTAGTCTGTCGCTTTGTGGAGGGCGTCCTGGATCGTTCGCGGTTTGTCGAGAGTTATCCACTTTCTGAATTTCGACTTGTACTAGAGCGTCTTTCTCAGCGCGTCGATGGCCACTTTGTCCCTTATCCCGCTGACCCTGGACATTATCAGCTTGAACCGACTGATAAACTCACGGAGGGGTTCATCTTCCCTCTGGGAGAGACTCAAGAGATCAACATCGGAAGCTTCTCTGTCTATGAACACAGAGTACTGTTTGAGAAATTCCGATGCGAGCTGTCGGAAACTCCCGATGGTGTTGCGACGAAGGCGTGCGAACCATTCGAGCGCTGCTCCTTCAAGATTTTCGACGAACAGGAGGCAATAGCCGGCATCTTTTTCGACATCCTTCAGTCTTTCTCTTCCCATCACGATGTGGAAAGCCTGAAGGTGCGCTTTTGGATCGGCAGTACCATCATACTTCGGTACTTTGATTTTTCCCGGATCGGACACCCTCATGTCCGAAATACGACTGGTAAAGGGGGTCTTTCGAGCTCCTTCCAGCAGTCGATCGATCTCGGGGGCAGCACTAGTAGCATGATGGATTTGAGACTTTACGGCTCTCACCTCTGCCGCAGTCTTGGTGATGTAGTCCAAGCTTGTCGGCGTTTACTGCGAGTGAGCTCGGTTTGCTTTTCAGCCAGCTCCTCTTGTTCATTCCAATAGGTGAGTTCCTCTTCTTCCGTCATTGGTTTTTTGAACGGGGAGCCTTCCCGAGCAGATCGGCTTCTGGTCCTTCTTGGATGTCTGTCGACGTCCTCGTCGGTGTCGTTGGAGACATCGCTAGGATCCAGGTCAATGTGTTCGGCTTCGTTATCCTCCGAGTCCATTGCAGGGGGCGGAAGATTTTCAGGGTTCCCCTTTTCGATGGGAGATTTCTCGCTAGGGTTTTGACCGGATGGTCGTTCCCGCGCGACACCTGATCTATCGAGTGGGGTAGCGAAGTCGAGCCTCTTCCCCCGGATCTTGGTGGTTCCGCGGGGACGGATTGCTTGGGTCCTTACCGTTAAGGTTTCAACCTGTTTGGTCAAGGTATTCACGAGCTTATCCTGTTCTTCCGACCTTTTCTCATAGGTGGCGAACATCTTTTTAAACTCCTCGAGCGTCGCGGCGTTGGCTTGTGCATTGGCCGCGGATACGTCCGCTACTGAAGTGTGGAGATCGGTGCTGCTGCCTCCGTTAAGAGGAGTTTTCATGTTATCCGCGTCGTTAGCTGACATGTCTGATTGAGAGTGATGTGGCTTTTGCGGGTTAGATTGATCCGTACCCCCCCCTCCTTCTAGCGCCAAACTGTGGGAACCGAAATTCGCACTGTCGATTTCCGTTTAAATAAGGAAACTAGGAAAACCTAATTTCCCAGAGGACCCGGATATCTGCTAATTACCACACGTCAAGCAATCAAAACACGAGAATAACAACGATAAAGAATAAGAAATCGAAAAAGAGAGCAAAGAAGATCTTATTCCGAATTTGCATATGAGCGTTTACAACAAGCTATAAGCCAGGGCTCGAGAGCTGTCGGCGAGATTCCTAGTTCTAGCAACCCTAAGACGGCTAAACCTAAATGAGCCGCAGCTCGAAATAACATAAACGGAAAATTGCCTAAATTGCTCTAAGTGCTAAGTTTGCTCTGAAAAAGTTATTTTTATGCTCCTCGCCTATGACTCCTTATATACTAGCTCCAAGGTCGGTTTACGCTTTTACTCTTCTGCCCTTAAGCCGTCATAGCATAAAAATGGAGATATTCCATTTTACCCGATCTTCACAATTATCTTCAAAACTTTCGTATTTATCCACGGAAACTTGACATTTATCCTTCCTTGTGGACCAAGCGTAAACCGTGCTGCGGTTTACGGGCTTTTGGTTAAGAAATCGTAGGACGGGCCTTGAGTCGTGTTTTAGGTCCCTTTGGGCCATCTTCCGAGTCGACACGTTTGCTACGATTTCTTTTGATAAAGAACGAACTTTCCGCTGTTTCTAATCCGCGAAGTTTGATCGATGAGTTAGAATAGCAGAAAGCATGGACTGAGCTTGCTACGGTCGTCGGGAGATAGCATTTGAAGGTTTGACGAGAATGCACGGATTGGTGTTGTATCGATGTTCGGAGGAGTTCGATCACTACACAGCGACTGAACTTTGACTCGAGCCCGGTCGCTACGTAGCGACCGAGCGGGACGAGTAGCAACCGTGCTTTGGCTTGAGCTCGGTCGCTACGTAGCGACCGAGCGGGTCGAGCGCTCGGTCGCTACGTAGCGACCGAGCGGGACGAGCCCTCGGTCGCTATGTAGCTGTCCCGTCCATCTCCCAAGCTCGGCCGCTGTCCCGTCCATATCCCACATCACTCGTCCATCTCTATTAAACCCATTCCTTCTTCACCCTGGTTAAGTCTCAACACTTTGATGCCATTAACCCTATGTCTGAGCCATGATACGCTTGTCTACTGGTCTAATGACCTGACTGGTGCGTCTCCGCACCATGGCTTGTCCCAACGATCCTATTTCGGACCGGGGACATGACAAGTCTCCCCCACTTGGGATGGATTCGTCCTCGAATCCTCATCATGTGTTTCCTCGCGGACCACCTGATCATACCACTCAGGATACTCGGCCTTCATCGTTGCCTCTGTTTCCCAAGTGATTGCATCCTTGCCATTGTATTCCCACACGACCTTTATCATGGGAATGGTCTTCTTCCTTGTTGTCTTTTCTGTTTGGTCCACTATGCGGACCGGCCTCATCTCTAGAGTCAGATTCTTATCCAAATCCGTCAGGATCTCGGGTAGTATTATGTCCTGATCAGACAAACATTTTCGGAGTTGGGACACATGAAACACGTTATGGAACGCATCCATGGCTGGTGGCAGTTCCAACTTATAAGCCACAGCCCCGACTCTTTCTATGATTCTGAACGGACCCAAGTACCTAGGATCTAGTTTTCTTTTGCCAGAAACTCTAGCCCTCCTTTTGACTGTGATCATCTTGAGATAGACCAAGTATTCAACTTCAAACTCAAGATGTTTCCTCCGTCTATCTGCATAACTCTTTTGACGATCCTGTGCTTCTTTCATTTTCTCCTTTAAGAACCTTATATTCTCAGTGGTTTCTTCCACTATCTCAGGACCCAACATGCTCCTCTCCCCCACTTGGGTCGAGCATAATGGCATCCTGCAAGGCCGTCCATACAGTGCTTCATAAGGTGACATCCTAATGCTAGTATGGAAACTGTTGTTGTATGCTAACTCGACCAAGGGTAGATGCTTTTCCCATGAGTCGCCCCAATCCAACACCACGGCCCTTAACATGTCTTCCAATGTCTGGATTGTCCTCTCTGACTGCCCATCCGTCTGAGGATGATAGGCTGTGCTCATGTTCATTCTTGTTCTTAAGACTTTTTGAAAAGCCTGCCAGAAGTAAGAGGTGAACCTAGGGTCTCTGTCCGAGACAATACTAGCCGGCACTCCATGCAGACATACTATCTCGTCCAAGTAAATCCTTACGATTTGATCCACTCAATCTCCTCTCCGTATTGGTAAGAAGTGGGCCGACTTGGTTTGTCTGTCAACCACCACCCAAACCGCATCCTTTTGGTTCCTGGTCGTAGGAAAACCGGTCTCAAAATCCATTGTGATGTGATCCCACTTCCACTCTGGTATGGGGAGATTCTGGAGCATACCACTGGGCACTTGATGTTCGGCCTTCACAAGCTGGCAAGTAGGACACCTCGCAACCCACTCAGCCACATCTGTTTTCATCCTTACCCAGTGATAGTACCTTTTTAAATCCCTATACATCTTATTCAGCCCGGGGTGGACTGAGAACATTGACTTATGAGCCTGACTCATAATCTCTTCTTTAAGCTCCTTGCTGTTTGGAACGCTTACTCGGCCATTCACCAAGATTGTTCTGTTGCTTGTGATCTGATACTCCGTCTTGTCGTTAAGAGCCAATTTCTGCAAGTTCTCATCCAAACTTTGGGCCTGCTGTATCCTGGTAAGTAGATCGGCCTGATCCACTGCCTCTAATCCCAATAGCTCATTACGTCCAACCAAGGTATTTAGATGTAGTGACCGAACCATCCCTTCTAGTTCATCCGCTTCTCTTTCGGCCGAGACCTATGCCCGTCTTCGGCTTAAGGCATCAGGCACTAGGTTAGCCTTGCCTGGATGGCATGCTATGTCCAGATCATAATCAGCAACAAACTCCATCCATCTTCTTTGTCTCAAGTTCAACTCAGGCTGAGTGAAAATGTACTTCAAGCTCTTATGATCAGTGAGAATCTAGACTTTGGCTCCATATATATATAATCTCCATATCTTTAAAGCAAACATCACGGCCGCCATCTCTAGATCATGGGTCGGATAATTCCCTTCATTCTTTCTCAGCTGTCTCAAAGCATAAGCAATCACCTTCCCATGTTGAGTCAGGACGCACCCCAACCCAGTGATGGACGCATCTGTATAGACCACATAAGGTTGATCTGCCTCCGGCAATACCAATATTGGTGCATTCGTCAGCATATCCTTTAGAGCTGAGAAACACTTCTCACACCCTTCATTCCAGGCAAACTTCACATCCTTGCCTGTAAGTCGTGTCATGGGTTGAGCCAAACTCGCAAACCCCTTGACATACTTTCTGTAGTAGCTGGCCAGCCCTAGGAAACTCTTAACCTCAGTAGCATTCCTAGGCTGCGGCCAATCTCGTATAGTCTGAACCTTCTCCAGATCTACTGACACGCCCTGATCAGACACAATGTGTCCGAGGAACCCAATGCTCTTCTGCCATAAACTAGACTTGCTTAGTTTGGCAAAGAGTTTATGTTCCCTCAAACGTCCTAGTATGGTCCTGAGATGCTTCTCATGGTCTTCCTTGTTTCTGGAATATACAAGTATGTCATCTATGTAGATGATTACAAATTCATCCAAGAAATCTCGAAAGATACCATTCATTATCTTCATGAATGCAGCTGGTGCATTGGTTAGACCAAATAGCATAACCACAAACTCATAGTGGCCATACCTGGTCCGGAATGCCGTCTGCCTGATATCATTAGGCTCAATTGGGATCTGATGATACCTTGAGGCTAAATCAATCTTGGAAAACCATTTGGCCCCTTTGAGCTGATCAAACAGCTCATAAATTCTGGGTAATGGGTACTTGTTCTTCAGAGTAACCCTATTCAACCCTCGGTAATCATTACACAGCCTGAAGCTACCATCCTTTTTCTTCACAAAACGAACTGGTGCTCCCCAAGGCAAGACACTTGGTCGTATGAACCCTTTGTCCAACAACTCTTCCAGTTGCTTCTTTAGCTCGGCCATCTCGGCCGGAGACATACAATATGGACTTTTGGACATTGGGGCCGTCCCTGTAGTGCCCGAAACACATCCTCAAACTCTTTAACCAGCGGTATCCCGTCCGGGTCACCAGCCCCTACAACCTCCTTAGTGGCGATTGTGACCAAGAAGGCCTCACAACCCTTCTCAAGCATCCGTTCCACGTGGACTGCTGATATCACTAAGCATCCAGAGGTCGGACGAATACCTTGGAACCTGATCGGGGGTCCACACCCACTCTCAAACTGCACCCTTCCTCTGTGACAGTCCAGAGTGGCCCGGTTCTTTCCAAGCCAGTCCATGCCTAATATCACCTCATGATTCTTAAGGCAGACAACAACCAGATCCACATACATAACTCTATCCTGGATCACTATTGGGATATCCTTTACTCGCCCTAATGAATGCATTACTTGCCCACCGGCCGCATTCACTATGCAAGGATCATCCTTCGTTCCCATCTGGAACAACCCTTTTCCGATCTTATCTGGGCTCACAAAGCTGTGTGTAGCTCCAGTATCAAACAGTATGTGTGTTTTCACACCACCAATACATAGGGTCCCTACATAAGACCCCCCCCCCCTTTTCTAATCATCTAATCCATTCTAAGTTCCGTACCATGCCAATCTACTGAATTGAAAAAGAATGGATCTAGAATGTTACTAGTGACAGCTAGGAACGGTCCAGCCTCTGCTGCGTCCTTGGTCAGTTCATACACACGCGGTGCTAAGGTCTGACCTCGGGTCTGATTTGGCTTGCTGGCCTCCCCACGTCCTTTAGCATCAGATTGCATCTTGGGACATTCCCAGCGTAGGTGTCCCGTCTTGCTGCATTAATGACAGCTTCTGTGGTCACTCCCCGAGCCCTGTCCACGGTTCTCTGACCGTCCAGGACAGTCTCAAGCAAAGTGCCCCATCTTGCCACAATGGGTGCAAGCCCCCTTTGCCTTCCAACACTCTCCACCGTGATGCCTTCCGCATGAAGGACACTCCGGCCTATCACTTGAGGCCTTTCCCCCTTCGGCCGTGTCTCTCTTTCCCTTCCGGTCGCTTCTGGATCCACTAGAAGCCGTGTGGCCCCTAGATTTCAGTTTGGCCTCTTCGGCCAAGTTAGTCTCCACCATAGCCATGCGGTCCACCAGTTCAGACACTATCTGGAAGTGACCAACAGAGCAATAGGTTCGAAGTTCGACCCTTAGGCCTCGAACAAACCTACGTATCTGTACCGTCTCCTCCTCCAACTCCTTACCCACATATCGTTTAGCCGGTTGAACTTCTCTTTGTACTCACGTACTGTCATGCGTCCTTGAGTCATGTCTAGGAACTGAGACTCCAGACGGTCCCAAGCTTCAGCCGGGAAGTATTTGTGGTTGAACTCCACGTCGAAGTCTGAGAACCGCTCAATTGTCCCATTGGTGCGTTTGTCCAGAGCAAACAACCAGTTATGTGCATCACCTTCCAGGAAGTGAACCGCAATGTCCTTCCTGTACTCCTCTGCGCAACGAGTTGAGCTGAAATTCCGAGCCAATCTGCTCCTCCACTCGTCTGCCTCAATGGGATAAGAACTACCAGCAAACTGCTTCGTACCCAGCTTGGAGATGTGAGCTAGAAGGCTCAAGTAATACACTCTCCTAACTGGACGAGCTGGTGGATCGATCTCCATTACCTAAGCTTCGACCGTTGGTCGGTCCTCGGCGGTCCTGACAGCTGTTCGAGCTACTTGTGCAGCTGCACGAGCTACACCAGCTGCTTTCCCAGCTGTCCTAGCTGCTCTCTGAGTTGCCTGAAACGTGGCCTGAGCTGGGGTGATCTGGCCAACCGATGAGTTCACAAAAGGGGTAAATGCCTGCGTGAAAGCCAACATCTGAGTGCCCATGGCCTTAACCACATCCATCACCTGCACGGGAGGAATCACCTTCCTCCTCCCGTCCCTCTTCTTGTTGCTCGCCCAGGTTATCAACCTGAACCTCAGTAGGCAGGAACGTCGCTAAGGGTTCCCCGGTCACCTCATTAACCAGCCCCGTCTGGGTTGGTAACACTTGAGTGGGGTTGGTTCCATCTCCTATGACCGGTCCAGAACCACCAGCCGCTTCCTTGCCCTTCCGGGACTTAGTCCGCTTAGTTCCCTTAGGCAAAAACACTTAGTGTTAGTCCAAACGTATAAACCTCATCTCATGATTAGAACTAAGCAAAACAAAATCAAACTAAACAAACACAAACAACCCGTGAGACCCAGCAGTCGGATGTGTGGTGAACACATAACCCAAACCAATCCTAGAATCAAGCTTGCTCTGATACCAACTTGTAAGACCCGATCCCGGCTCTTAAGCCCAAACTGATCTGCGGCCTTAACCTTTCAATCTAAGTCCTAGTGAATCAAGTTTTAAATCTTATCTTTCTAAATTCAATTCAATTCAACTGAGGTTCAATAGAATAAATCTAAACAAGGAAACATAAGGGGCAAATCAATTGTATAAATATAAACTGAGATTCATACATCATTCTTAGGTCCGTCCTAATAAGTTATACACACTTACTCAAACATAAGTTCACAAGTTGCACAATAGTCTATCAGTATTTCACATGTATCTACAATGACCCATTCACCACACATCTTCCCATGGCCTGAGTCTTCACGGTGCCTTTCCCTTACCACGGTCCATGTCCGATCCTGAAACTACACAAGGCACAATGCACATTCATAAGGCCGATATCCTAACATCAAGTCTAGATAAGCATGGTTCGGCTACTTATAATCTATAACCTGTCCAAACCAACATACTCAAATAAATTCCCAAAAACTAAATAAAATTCATGATAATCCCTGATAAATCCCAACTAATAGATTCCCATAAACCGTTTCCAACGAAACACACTAGAACATCCAAATCCGACAATGAACAGTCCGGCCAAAGGCCAAGGACTTGGATACTGAACCGGCCAGGGCCTTGGTTCAGTGTTCCATGTATGAACAGAACAAACGAACACAATAATCTGATAGGACAAGCAAATCTATGGAGATAGAGAGAGTAGATGTAGGCGCATAGCAAACCAGCCACAAGCCCGATCGGATCATCAGCCGGCTAGGGCCGATCGCTTGCCGTCCACACCACTGACCTTAGGCGTTCTCTCCCCAGGCGCCATCTCCTTCTTTTTGTCATTCTCTTTGTCTCTCTGTCTGGTATCCATCTCCTCAGGCCTTGCTTCCCACGATCCGGTTTCTCCTGGAACAGCCAAGCCTCTCGCCGGTTCTCTCTTCTCTTTTTGGGGTTTGTCTCTCACGATTTTGGCAGAGGTTCCCCTCAAGAATTCTGTGTCAAATTCAGGATCCAGGGCTCTGTATTTATAGAGAGATGGAGTTGGAACTGCCATGGAGCCGAAGGGGTGGAAGTTGTAACACCCCTGAACCGTCCTAGACATATGGTCGATCAACCGGCCAACAATCAAACAAGAACATGACCGATCGACCGTACAATACCCAGGGTTGGAGATGAAAGGCCAACCGGCCAGCCAACAATCAAACAAGAACATGACTGACCGTCCAACCCAACACCATGGTCCAGAAGCGCTACGTGACGGGCTAGGGACAATCCGGTCAGAGTCACAAACTTTACTCCACGACCTAGACCAGTTCATCCACTAACTCGTCCTGCTGCGTCAAGGCACAAGGCTTTGCAACCCGTACCTAGAGTTAGCGTTTCTGTTAGATCGAGGCCTAAGGCTTTTCAACCCGTACTACGACCTAACGTTGTGTTAGACCGGACTAGTCAAATAGCAGAGTACTCATGAAGCGCATATAAAACAATTACTTTATTGATTCGAGAAATATCCATACATTGATATAATTCGAGACCGGTCCCGGCCTAATGCCAAATCGAGTCATCTAAACACAAATCCACAATACCGTTTACAAAAGGCATGAAAATCTACACCGGTGGTCCCAACGTCCAGCACCAAGCTATCCGATCATCCTTACCTAAAGCGACCTGCAAAAAGGACAACGGAGTTGGATGAGTAACCTAATGTTACTCAGTGAGCTGGCGGCCTCTACCCGCAACCTAGAATCTAACCCGGACAACCCAAAATAACAATCAATCTAGCCCTAGCATGCAATAAAAGCTAAGGCTAAGCAAACCGTTACTAAGTTAGACTTGGCCTCCTGCCATGATCTAGCTTCAAGTAACGGGAACCTGCATTAAAACAAGTCAACAAGCAATCCCTAGTTAACCATATATACGCCTGAGTTCAATACTCATGTAGTGTTAGACACTTAGACTATACAAGTATCATTAATCGATCGACCAACAATCAAACAAGAACATGATCGGCCAACCAATGATACCGCATAGCTTTAATATCCACCACCCTTCACAAGCAATCCCTCAAACACATACAGGCCAACGTCAGGCCTACAATAATCAAATACACACCAAGCCTAATCCGGTACCTAAGCCAGACTTAGGACTTAATGTCAGAACCTGCAAGCAAATCAATCAACCACAAACACAATCATAATAATAAGACTATGAGTATCTACGACTCGATCTAACTCGTAACACCGTATATCAGTGCTACACTGACTCGAGGGTTCCATAACCCTCTACGACACTCTAACACAACACTCTAACCTGGGCCCTGGTGACTTCGTGTTCCTCCTCTCTATCGGCAATATCCTATCTCCCTACCACAAAGGCCAGAAGAAGGAACTTTCAACCGACCGCGGCCCACAGTCCTTCGGGTCACCGCGCGACAGCCCACAGTCCTTCGGGTCACTGCCACATTACACCGTCGTGTAATAACTCAGCCCTAGGCCATGATCCCGTCTCTCTGAGTCTTCCCGATCCAGCGAATATTCCTTGAACCCGCTAGGTACGAGGCCGAGGAAACACTAATCACCCCTACACAAGCCTAGTATGGGCGGGTTACGCACATACTGTCGGCACACTCACACAACACAAACTCAATCTAGAACCTAACCTAAAGATAAAGTTCCAGATCCTAACTAGACACTCGACTCCACAAGACTAACCATAGTCCCGGTAGTCCGGCCTATATGGCCTAAGACCCTTAGTACTAATAACTAAACAATAATATCAATACTAAACAAATAAATCAAACCGTTATCCAGATAGTCCAGCCTCCTGCTATGAAACTATCTTTAAAGATAACGGGAACCTGCACTCAACCATATCAACACGCAAGAATAGAAAACATGATGCATCCTAGCCCTAGTCCTAGTCAGGTTATTAACTCAGTCTTAATTCCATTCATCTCAGCTTAGCCCTTGCTAAACTGAGTCCGGTTCCATAAATAAAATAACCCTAAGGACTCTACCATTCAATAACGTGATCATTCTACTCTATATGCAGACTCGATCTACCCTAAATTCCAAATGGAACTCAAACAAAACCAACTCACAGTGTTCTAGGCGAGAAGCTGCTGGTTGATCGGAGAGGACTTGGCCAAAACCCAAGGGACGCCTTGACTGGACTGGACTGGACTGATCTTGTCTTGGACACAACCTCGGCTTCACCATGAAGAAACTGAAAGGCCTCGATAGGCTGATCTGGACTCGGACAGAACCTCCATTAGCTTCTGGACAGTTCTTCGACTTCCCGGTGCAGTATCGAGTAGAACTTCGTCTGATCTGAACCCATGGAACTGAACTAATCTTGGACAGTACCTCACTTAATTGTAGGAGAATATGACTGGCTTGGACGGATTGAATTGGACAGGGCTTCCGCCTCACAATCGTATAGAATCATCGATTGGACGGAACTGGCCTTCTCGGTCTTCAGAATCGATCATACTCTAGATCGAACACTTTCTTTCTCTCTCTCTTTCTCTCTGGCCACGTTGACTTGATTCCCATCTGAGCCGATCTTCATTTGATTGGCCTTCAGTTGGACAGAACCTTCCCAAGGCGATGACTCGAAATCAATAGAGAACTGATCTCGAAAACTCTCTAAAACTCTCGAAATAGCTCGGAATCACTTGCTTTCTTTTTCTACTTTTCTCTCACGTTTTTAACTTTGTTTGGACAAGTCTGGATGTGAATAAATGAGCTGGGGTCGTGGGGTATTTATAGGAGACACCAGCCAATCAGCTTCAGGTTGGTGGCAGCCCGTGTGTTGCTCCGCATGGCTCCGGACGCATGCACGGCGACACCTCGTGCTCCACATGGCTGGCTGCATGTCCAGGACACATGCAGGACGCCACCACTCCTCCCAGATGTCAGGCTGCATGACTGGAGCTCATGCAAGGTGCCACACATCCTCACACATGTCGATCAGCATGCTTCAATTGCATGGATTGCGACATCTCGTGCTTGGCCGATCCACCTCGTGCTTCTACATGTCAAGCTGCATGTGCAGCTTCCATGCACGGCGACACCTCGAGCTTCTCTTGACACTAAGCTGGTTAGACAGTTGCCACAACATTCTTATCCCTTAGATCAAGCCACCTCGAGCTTCTCGGTTCCATTGCGCGATTTCGACCCTTCTTGTGAATTTCTGACCTGCGATCAATCCCGAATATTTTTCCGCTCCCATTCTGATTCTCTGAATATTTTTAATAAACTACATATGATGTCTGATATCCTTTAAAAATATTTCCCGAGCCTCCGGTTTCCTCAAAGAATTTCGTAATACCGAAATTAGGGTTTTTGCCCAACTTTGGGTTTTCCCATCGTGCTTCAATCCCGTCATGCTTGCTTCCCGTCCTGCTTAATTCCCGTCCTGCTTCCGACTTACAATGTCTTCAGAATAATATTTTACTGATACAAAGATATTCCGAGAAAACTTTGCGATGAAGAAATGTCAATCTTCAAAAACGTCGAGCTTCTAAACCGTCTTGCTTCAAAAATGTGATTCTTCCAAAACTGCCGTCTGATCAATCTAAGACACTTCTAACAATGGTAGAGCAGCTTATCTCAACTCATGCTTCACTCACGATCCATTCTTCAAACTTCTCGTACTTCAAATTTCCCGATCGATCTGTATTGCCCGCGACTAAACCACAAAGATACTCGACCATTCTCTCTCTCTTTTCTTTTCTTCTTTTTTTTTTTTAACGGGTTTCTACATTCTCCCCCCCTTAATAGAATTCGTCCTCGAATTCTTAGTTGCGCAATTGCTCGTCATCACAACATTCTCCACTCGTCTCCATAACCTCTTTACTCTGTCCACAACTGTTCCTTGAGTGTCCTCTTCAAGGTCTCCACAATCATCTTCATATCTCATCGCTGGAATGATCACTGAGTCATCCTCTTTCTTTTACTCTTCCATAACACCCTCATTGCCCATGATACTATCTTGTCCAGATTCCTCAAATCCTTTCTTGATCTTCGTCTTCCCAAATACTGATGAAGTCCTTCCCCAGCGAAGTCTTGTTTCCTCCCATCTGTCCAGTCCATACCACTGTCCAGTTCTCTGAATCTGCCTCCACTCTTTCGCTTCGGGTTTGGGTTTGGCCTCGAACTCCCTCCACTTTAAGGTTTTCATCCCTTAAAGTTCCGATCAACAAACACACTTACTCGCTGCAACTCAAAAGAACACTTACCATGCAAGTTAGTAGACAATTAATCAAATAATCTACTAACCTAGCAAATACTAACAATGCAACCTAACCGCAATTCTAACCATCAACCTAACAGTTCTACCCAAGCAACCTAACAGTTCTACCCAAGCAACCTAACAGTTCTAGATTCCACTATCTCAATCCTAATTTCCTAAAACCACAAATCCTATCGCTGGACGTGACCGGTTTCCCAAATGCCTTTTGTGACTCATTTTGACTCGATAAATATTTAAAACCGATTAAATCATGAGTTCCGGAAGCATGGACGAAACCATGCTCTGATACCACCTCTGTAACACCCCCGAACCGTCCTAGACATATGGTCGATCAACCGGCCAACAATCAAACAAGAACATGACCAATCGACCGTACAATACCCAGGGTTGGAGATGAAAGGCCAACCGGCCAGCCAACAATCAAACAAGAACATGACTGACCGTCCAACCGAACACCATGGTCCGGAAGCGCTACGTGACGGGCTAGGGACAATCCGGTCAGAGTCACAAACTTTACTCCACGACCTAGACCAGTTCATCCACTAACTCGTCCCGCTGCGTCAAGGCATAAGGCTTTGCAACCCGTACCTAGAGTTAGCGTTTTCCGTTAGATCGAGGCCTAAGGCTTTTCAACCCGTAGTACGACCTAACGTTGTGTTAGACCGGACTAGTCAAATATCAGAGTACTCATGAAGCGCATATAAAACAATTACTTTATTGATTCGAGAAATATCCATACATTGATGTAATTCGAGCCCGGTCTCGGCCTAATGCCAAATCGAGTCATCTAAACACAAATCCACAATACCGTTTACAAAAGGCATGAAAATCTACACCGGTGGTCCTAACGTCCAGCACCAAGCTATCCGATCATCCTTACCTAAAGCGACCTGCAAAAAGGACAACGGAGTTGGATGAGTAACCTAATGTTACTCAGTGAGCTGGCGGCCTCTACCCGCAACCTAGAATCTAACCCGGACAACCCAAAATAACAATCAATCTAGCCCTAGCATGCAATAAAAGCTAAGGCTAAGCAAACCGTTACTAAGTTAGACTTGGCCTCCTGCCATGATCTAGCTTCAAGTAACGGGAACCTGCATTAAAACAAGTCAACAAGCAATCCCTAGTTAACCATATATACGCCTGAGTTCAATACTCATGTAGTGTTAGACACTTAGACTATACAAGTATCATTAATCGATCGACCAACAATCAAACAAGAACATGATCGGCCAACCAATGATACCGCATAGCTTTAATATCCACCACCCTTCACAAGCAATCCCTCAAACACATACAGGCCAACGTCAGGCCTACAATAATCAAATACACACCAAGCCTAATCCGGTACCTAAGCCAGACTTAGGACTTAATGTCAGAACCTGCAAGCAAATCAATCAACCACAAACACAATCATAATAATAAGACTATGAGTATCTACGACTCGATCTAACTCGTAACACCGTATATCAGTGCTACACTGACTCGAGGGTTCCATAACCCTCTACGACACTCTAACACAACACTCTAACCTGGGCCCTGGTGACTTCGTGTTCCTCCTCTCTATCGGCAATATCCTATATCCCTACCACAAAGGCCAGAAGAAGGAACTTTCAACCGACCGCGGCCCACAGTCCTTCGGGTCACCGCGCGACAGCCCACAGTCCTTCGGGTCACTGCCACATTACACCGTCGTGTAATAACTCAGCCCTAGGCCATGATCCCGTCTCTCTGAGTCTTCCCGATCCAGCGAATAACGGGTTTCCTTGAACCCGCTGGGTACGAGGCCGAGGAAACACTAATCACCCCTACACAAGCCTAGTATGGGCGGGTTACGCACATACTGTCGGCACACTCACACAACACAAACTCAATCTAGAACCTAACCTAAAGATAAAGTTCCAGATCCTAACTAGACACTCGACTCCACAAGGCTAACCATAGTACCGGTAGTCCGGCCTATATGGCCTAAGACCCTTAGTACTAATAACTAAACAATAATATCAATACTAAACAAATAAATCAAACCGTTATCCAGATAGTCCAGCCTCCTTCTATGAAACTATCTTTAAAGATAACGGGAACCTGCACTCAACCATATCAACACGCAAGAATAAAAAACATGATGCATCCTAGCCCTAGTCCTAGTCAGGTTATTAACTCAGTCTTAATTCCATTCATCTCAGCTTAGCCCTTGCTAAACTGAGTCCGGTTCCATAAATAAAATAACCCTAAGGACTCTACCATTCAATAACGTGATCATTCTACTCTATATGCAGACTCGATCCACCCTAAATTCCAAGTGGAACTCAAACAAAACCAACTCACAGTGTTCTAGGCGAGAAGCTGCTGGTTGATCGGAGAGGACTTGGCCAAAACCCAAGGGACGCCTTGACTGGACTGGACTGGACTGATCTTGTCTTGGACACAACCAAGGCTTCACCATGAAGAAACTGAAAGGCCTCGATAGGCTGATCTGGACTCGGACAGAACCTCCATTAGCTTCTGGACAGTTCTTTGACTTCCCGGTGCAGTATCGAGTAGAACTTCGACTGATCTGAACCCATGGAACTGAACTAATCTTGGACAGTACCTCACTTAATTGTAGGAGAATATGACTGGCTTGGAAGGATTGAATTGGACAGGGCTTCCGCCTCACAATCGTATAGAATCATCGATTGGACGGAACTGGCCTTCTCGGTCTTCAGAATCGATCAAACTCTAGATCGAACACTTTCTTTCTCTCTCTCTTTCTCTCTGGCCACGTTGACTTGATTCCCATCTGAGCTGATGTTCATTTGATTGGCCTTCAGTTGGACAGAACCTTCCCAAGGCGATGACTCGAAATCAATAGAGAACTGATCTCGAAAACTCTCTAAAACTCTCGAAATAGCTCGGAATCACTTGCTTTCTTTTTCTACTTTTCTCTCACGTTTTTAACCTGGTTTGGACAAGTCTGGATGTGAAGAAATGAGCTGGGGTCGTGGGGTATTTATAGGAGACACCAGCCAATCAGCTTCAGGTTGGTGGCAGCCCGTGTGTTGCTCCTCATGGCTCCGGACGCATGCACGGCGACACCTCGTGCTCCACATGGCTGGCTGCATGTCC
>NW_022610788.1:75000-81325 GCF_000309985.2 Brassica rapa
ATCAGTTCATTAGAACTCTGGCTAGCATCAATCAGACTGACTTGGACAGTCCAGTCCATCAAAACTCAAGCTCATGTCCAGATCAGTACACGAACAGTTCACGGAAAGGGCCAGCGTGCTGATATGTGACCTGACATGGTGCATCAATTGTCCAAAATCAGTACACGAACAGCCCATGGGAAGGACAAGCATGCTGATATGTGTGGTCAGCGTGCTGATATATGTACTGATCGGCAGTCCACAGACAGTCTATGGTTGTCCAAAATCAGCCAAGGGAAGGACCAGCGTGATGATATGTGTACTGATGGACAGCCACGGACGTTTTGTGTGTGCTGACGGACAGCCACGGACGTCCTGTGTGTGCTGATGGACACACACGAACATCCTGTGTGTGCTGACGGACACACACGGACGTCCCGTGTGTACTGAACAGACAACCCACAGTTCCATTCCCCTAAACCATTCTATCTAGATCTACATAAGTAAATGCTAGATCATACCTTTGCCACATCTATGGAGCTCATTAGCTCATCGGTCCTCCATTGACTCGAACTAATCATTCAACTCATTGAGTCTCTTATTGGTCTTTATCTTTGTCCCTGCATCAAACAGCTCCCCTAGGTACTTAGTCATTCAACCAACCATCCCCACAGACATAAGTAACCTTTGAGAAGTCTTCGAAAGGATAAGGGTATGCATCTGGCCTTTATCGGCTCATGCACACTCAAACATCCTCTTGCCTTATAGGCAATAGTACCCAATCCATATTCTGGACTGACAAATCTCATTAGATCCTAAGTCAATCAACCAACCATCCTCACATGACTTGGAACTGATGAGTCATCATCTGGCCTGACCGGCCTTGGGACTTAACCCAGACAACATATATGATTTGTTTATATCAATCGATACATTCCTTAATCAGATTAGTTCCGACACCTTGAACCATCATTCAGAGGTCAGGTCGTCCGTACTCAACCATGATCATATCTTACACGGCTTTCCATTAAAAATCACACCTAGGCTTAGTACCTATGGTCTACGACACATAATACTAGACATACACTTCGTCATGGCTCTTAGCCAATACCGAAGCTATCAACACCAAGGTTGATATATAGAAGAATCACATCAATACTCTTACTCCAGAAACGTGACTATCCATACTAGTGCTCGACCATCGAACCATCGCCATGAAACATGATCCGACCATTAGAGTTGATAAACCATCGTCTACTTAGCAAGTATTGATATAACTGGCCTTCCATTGCCATCCTGTAGGTCTACTCCCTACATAAGGTATATGGCGCCTATCCTACTCACCAACCAAAAGTTGATTGTAAGATATCCCACTTAGCCTTTGCGGCTAAAACCATCAAACCATAGCCGGATCGTCCATAGTCCCGTCTAACCATCTAGTTAAGATCTTGGTGCGATCGGCCAGTTATAAGTCCAGCCCAATGGCTCACGGTCCTTCTCATCTGATCCAACCCAAAGCCTTGATCCTACCATAGAGTAAGGCCCAAGACCAAACCGGATTGCCTTGTAACCGATCAGACCTTGCTACACAACACTTTGGTTAAACGAACCGTCCGTCTGTCGACTATGCAGCCGCGGACTGTCCACTTGGTTCACCCTAAGCCTTGAACCAATGTCACCGTTTGGAACTCACACCCTTTGGGAACTAGTACCCTTTGGACACTCGTGCCTCTTGGCAACTCATGACCCTTGGCATCTCGCACCCATTCAGATGCTCCAACCGTTCGACCTAACCGTCCGTATGGACTATCTGGTCCGTGCGTGTGTCCGGCCTATGGCCAAAGGATCACGCCTTAACCTACCCATGTCATGAACCATTGTGAATGCTCAGGGAAGGGTTGCAACCGTTCAGAACAGAACAGAACCGCCCCTATCCAATCGGATCACCTGAGGCCAGTCAGATCATGCGCGCCTAACTCGTAGGTTATGGACCGCGACCGCATTACTCTACCAGAACCACGGTTATAACCAATCCCAACACATCAACAAGGCCACACCAATGTACAGAAGGAGTAGCAGAAGAATTGGATGAAAAGAATGAGAAGAATAGGACACAATCCAAACGCCCATGGCTAGACCGGTTCGGACTGTCCGATTGTCTTAGTCGATGAGTCGGTGGTTACCCCACTTACCCTATCTTACTGAACCACGGCTTTGGAGTATTTCTCCAGACCTTTCTCTATGACTTGGGTATTCATAACCACACGGCCTCCTCTCTCCTAAACCGTTCTCCTTGTCGGAGATACAAAACCACCACGACGGCCCTTTTCCGGCCGGTCTCTTGGCCGGAACTCTCTCTCTCTATCTCTCTCTCTACTATTTTCCACGAGTATTTTACTCTGGAATTGGATAATGAAACCAACAGGAGAGACCCCATATTTATGGAAAACGAGGGGGTAAGTCTTTCCCTAGGAACAGGCACGACTTGCTAGCGAATGGGCACCATCGGCCAAGGGTTGTGCCCTCTCGGCCACTTGCATCCCTTCGCCCTTTCTGATTGAGTTTGGGGTCAGTCATAAGCCCAACCCACGCCACAAGCCTTCTGGACTTAGCCCACGGCTTTGTCCAAAGACCCAACAGCCCATGGCCTCATTGCCGGACCTCACAGCCCGCCACTGACCCGGACCCGGACCATCGGCCTAAAACCCGAACAGTCCGTCTAGCTGAGGTGAGCTGACTCTCAGCTGCCTCAGCTGAGTGAGCTAGTAGTCCAGCTAGTGGAGCTGACTTAGTAGGGACTGAGCTGGAGTGAACTAAACCTAGCTTCGTTGAGCTGGTTGAGCTACTCGTCTACTTCGTCCAGTTACAGTCTTACTCGTCCTAGCTGTCTCTTAGCTTATATAAGGTTAAATCTAAGTTTCCTTATTTTCTTAACCTTCTTTCTTGACCATGGAACACTTGCCTTGATGACCTAAGACTGGCTGGTACATTTCGTTGAACCATGGCCGTCCCGACAATCCTATCCAGGATTGGGGGCGTGACAAGTCTCCCCCACTTGTAATGGATTCGTCCTCGAATCCGGTAATGATTATACCTTGTCCCAAGACAAAATATTCCAACTGAACTTATTCTATTCTTGATCAGAGAATAGAACAAGCTTGATTCAAAACCACCAAATGACCACTTCATTGATCAAATTCCTTTGACCATCGTCGTACAAGTCTCCCCCACTTGATAAGAATTTAACCACAAAAATCCTATCAAGTGGTCCTTTCTGGTTTAGCTGATGGCACCCTTACTTGTCTACTTCGACCACAGTCGAGTGCCCATCAAGCATCCATTCAAGTGATACTTGTAAATCCATCCAAAGACATTCCTTTTGTCACTGGCCGAACACTCCAGGTTGCGGTCCTAGTATCCAACAAGTCTATGTCTTTCCTTTGAATAGCATCTTCTTCAGATTTTATTCTATATCTGATCATAGTCCATGACTAGATCATAACCAGTCCCTAGGAACATGCTGCATACTCGAGCCTTAGTAGATTTGACCAATCCCCACACCACTCGATGTACCAGTCAAGTTCTCACGAACTTGTTCCAATCTTTAGGCTGCTCGGCCTACAACGAGTCCTAACAGATTGTTATAGTTCTTTTGTCCTTCATAGACAATAAGGTTCATGACCTCAGCCACAACGTACTGGATCATCCCCTTAACCGGCCACAACCTTTTCAGGCTAGGCCACATTGTGATCTTAGTCCCTCCAGACTAAAAACACCTCAGACTTGACTTCTATCCTTCACTGGACTTTGTCATAATTCGATCCTGGTCCTTCCTTGCACTCGATCGTACTCTGGTCCTGGTCCACTCAGGGATTCGACCGTTTCACCCCGACCATAGGTCCATCTCCGGATAGGTCGTGGCCTGATCCTCGTCCTTTATTGGACTTGATCATTCTAAACCTTAGGTCAAACTGTAAGACCCGATCCTGGATTCCCCAATCCAACCAGACCGCAGCCTCACCAAACAATGCAACCAGTTTCATTTACATATTCAAGTTCAAGTGTTAAATAATTCTAAGTCTTTTTTAGAGTTTTGAGGTTCCAACATTCACACTTAAACAATCCAACATCGACTAGGGCAAATAGATATTTCATAGATAATAACCAAGGTTCATACATCATTCATCATCCTAATAAATAGATCACACACTAGAATCGCATAAGTTCACAAGTTGCACAATAGGCTACAATAATTACACAATTTTCAGAATCAACCCAATCACCACACATCTTCCCATGGCCGCGGTCCTCATGGTGCTTTTCCCTTACCACGGTCCATTTCTGGTCCTGGATCCAACACAAACAAACACACAATCACAAGGTTAGATTACAAAACAAGAATCAGTTCACATTGCATGGTCGGATCCAATGTAGTCAAGAACAATCATCAAAAATGTCAAATCTGACCCCTTTAAAAAGAGATCCAAATACCAAATAAAATTCATGATAAATCATGACAATTCAGAAGAAAAATATTCCCATAATCAGATTCAAAAGAACCGGCTCAGATCATAGTGATCTCGGCCATGAACAGCCCACACAAGAACAAGGGGCTTTCATGGGAATTTGATCAGGCCAAGGCCTGAAGATCGATAAATCCTTCCCTGTAATATCATAAAACAATCCATAGTACAATATATATGAAGAAAACAGAGTAGAAGAAGTCAGAGTAAGGAGTGGCCAATCAATCCAAACCGGCCAGACTCACACGGCCATCATCCGCGGCCTTGTCCGATTACTCTTGGCCACACCTCTCACCTTAGGAGTTCGGTCTCCAGGGGCGACTTCCTTCTCTTTCTCCTTTGCCTTCTCCTTGTCTTTCTGCCTCAAATCCATCCTCTTGATCATCCGCCAAAACACACCAGGAACACTCAAGAACAATCTCTTGGATCAAATCGGCCAATCCAAGGTTTGTGTCTCTCTTTCTCTCTTGAATTTTCTCTGTGTTTCTCTCTGTGTGAAAGTGAGTTAAAATCGACCAGAATTGCAGAAATGAGAGAGAGAGGACGACTTAAACTGTCCCCAACCGCCTGGGCGAACAGTTACCAAAAATCACATCCCTTCTTCCCAAAACCGTCCCATAACCATCCCATAACCGCCCATTGGCGGTTTCTCCCCTTTTCTTCCTTTGACAAATCGATCACTGAGCCTCAGCTCACACTCTGGAAGCTTGCCCACTCCCTTTCCCAAGCCTAAGACCAATTTGGTCGAACCGTCCTGCACCCGGACCATCGGCGCCCAGTACCGTCCTGGACTCGTCCACACTGATCCGAACCAGAACGCACCGTTCACCGGATTGAGCTGACCTCCAGCTGTTCCCAGCTGAGTGAGCTAGTCCACCAGCTCCTGTGAGCTGAACAGATCATGGTGAACTGAATACCAGCTGAACCGAGCTGATTGAACTCAAACCAACACTCGTCCAGCTGCCTAAACACTCACTCAACTCCTTTACCCTTGTTTCCATCGTATCCTGGTTAAGTCTCAGCTGACTGATGCCCTTAACCTTCATTCAGGGCCATGATACGATTGTCTCAAGGTCTAATGACCTGACTGGTGCGTCTCCCCGCACCATGGCCCGTCCGGGCGATCCTATCTAGGATCGGGACATGACAAGTCTCCCTCACCCCTAACTTGGGATTCGTCCTCGAATCCATGTTAAGTGTTTCCTCAGGAAGAAATTGTCTGTACCAATCCGTATACGTAGCTTTCATTTTTTCTTCTGTTTCCCAAGTGATGAGGTCTTTACCATTGTAATCCCACACCACTTTGATCATGGGAACTGTCTTCTTTCTCATAGCTTTCTCTGACCGATCCACAATCCGAACCGGCAAGGTTTCCAAAGCCAGGTCCTTACCAAGGTCAGCAGGAATCTCGGGCAAGACAATGTCTTGTTCAGACAAGAATTTCCGGAGTTGGGATACATGGAACACATTGTGGTATGCATCCATTGCTGATGGCAAGTCCAACTTGTATGCCACTGCACCACTCTCTCTTTATGATCCTGAATGGACCCAAGTACCTAGGATCCAGTTTCTTTCGTCCAGAAACCCTGGTCCTACCCTTAAAGGTAATTATCTTGAGATACACCAGGTCATTGACCTCAAACTCAAGATGTTTCCTACGCTTGTCTGCATAGCTCTTTTGGCGGTCCTGCGCCTCTTTCATCTTCTCTTTGACCATCCTGATCTTCTCAGTGGTCTGTTCTTCAATCTCAGGACCCAACATGCTACGCTCCCCCACTTGGGTCCAGCATAGGTGTCCTGCACGGCCTACATACAAAGCCTCA
>NW_022610789.1:0-18524 GCF_000309985.2 Brassica rapa
ATGAAGAAGTTATCTCACTTTCAAATCAGGTGATTTCAGTTTCCCAGTTTTGGGATTAGCAAAGCTTCATCGTCGTTCCACATCAAACAGGATGAATCACTTTGTGAGAAGCTTGATTTGGATAATAAAGTGGTGAGAATCACCAGGAAGTTGAATAAATCTCATAGGAGTTGGCGAAGAAGAAGTTATCCCACTTTCAAATCAGGTGATCCAGTTTGCCAGTTTGGGAATAGCAGGCTTCATGTCGTTCCAATCAAACCAGGATGAATCACTTTGTGAGAAGCTTGATTTGGATACATAAAGTGGTGGAGAATCACCAGGAAGTTGAATAAATCTCATAGGAGTTGGGATGAAGAAGTTATCCCACTTTCAAATCAGGTGATTCCAGTTTCCCAGTTTGGGAATAGCACAGTTTCATCGTCGTTCCAGTCAAACCAGGATGAATCACTTTGTGAGAAGCTTGATTTGGATACATAAAGTGGTGGAGAATCACCAGGAAGTTGAATAAATCTCATAGGAGTTGGGATGAAGAAGTTATCCCACTTTCAAATCAGGTGATTCCAGTTTCCCAGTTTGGGAATAGCACAATTTCATCGTCGTTCCAGTCAAACCAGGATGAATCACTTTGTGAGAAGCTTGATTTGGATACATAAAGTGGTGGAGAATCACCAGGAAGTTGAATAAATCTCATAGGAGTTGGGATGAAGAAGTTATCCCACTTTCAAATCAGGTGATTCCAGTTTCCCAGTTTGGGAATAGCACAACATCTTCGTCGTTCCAATCAAACCAGGATGAATCACTTTGTGAGAAGCTTGATTTGGATACATAAAGTGGTGGAGAATCACCAGGAAGTAGAATAAATCTCATAAGAGTTGGGAAGAAGAAGTTATCCCACTTTCAAATCAGGTGATTCCAGTTTCCCAGTTTGGGAATAGGAAAGCTTCATCGTCGTTCCAATCAAACCAGGATGAATCACTTTGTGAGAAGCTTGATTTGGATACATAAAGTGGTGCAGAATCACCAGGAAGTTGAATAAATTTCATAGGAGTTGGGATGAAGAAGTTATCTCACTTTCAAATCAGGTGATTCCAGTTTCCCAGTTTGGGAATAGCAAAGCTTCATCGTCGTTCCAATCAAACCAGGATGAATCACTTTGTGAGAAGCTTGATTTGGATACATAAAGTGGTGGAGAATCACCAGGAATTTGAATAAATCTCATAGGAGTTGGCGAAAAGAAGTTATCCCACTTTCAAATCAGGTGATTCCAGTTTGGGAATAGGACAGCTTCTTTGTCGTTCCAATCAAACCAGGATGAATCACTTTGTGAGAAGGTTCATTTGGATACATTAAGTGGTGGAGAATCACCAGGAAGTAGAATAAATCTCATAAGAGTTGGGAAGAAGAAGTTATCCCACTTTCAAATCAGGTGATTCCAGTTTCCCAGTTTGGGAATGCAAGCTTCATCGTCGTTCCATCAAACCAGGATGAATCACTTTGTGAGAAGCTTGATTTGGATACATAAAGTGGTGGAGAATCACCAGGAAGTTGAATAAATCTCATAGGAGTTGGCATGAAGAAGTTATCCCACTTTCAAATCAGGTGATTCCAGTTTCCCAGTTTGGGAATAGCACAGCTTCTTCGTCGTTCCAATCAAACCAGGATGAATCACTTTGTGAGAAGCTTGATTTGGATACATAAAGTGGTGGAGAATCACCAGGAAGTTGAATAAATCTCATAGGAGTTGGGATGAAGAAGTTATCCCACTTTCAAATCAGGTGATTCCAGTTTCCCAGTTTGGGAATAGCACAGCTTCATCGTCGTTCCAATCAAACCAGGATGAATCACTTTGTGAGAAGCTTGATTTGGATACATAAAGTGGTGGAGAATCACCAGGAAGTTGAATAAATCTCATAGGAGTTGGGATGAAGAAGTTATCCCACTTTCAAATCAGGTGATTCCAGTTTCCCAGTTTGGGAATAGCACAGCTTCATCGTCGTTCCAATCAAACCAGGATGAATCACTTTGTGAGAAGCTTGATTTGGATACATAAAGTGGTGGAGAATCACCAGGAAGTTGAATAAATCTCATAGGAGTTGGCGAAAGAAGTTATCCCACTTTCAAATCAGGTGATTCCAGTTTCCAGTTTGGGAATAGCACAGCTTCTTTCGTCGTTCCAATCAAACCAGGATGAATCACTTTGTGAGAAGCTTGATTTGGATACATAAAGTGGTGGAGAATCACCAGGAAGTTGAATAAATCTCATAGGAGTTGGGATGAAGAAGTTATCCCACTTTCAAATCAGGTGATTCCAGTTTCCCAGTTTGGGAATAGCACAGCTTCATCGTCGTTCCAATCAAACCAGGATGAATCACTTTGTGAGAAGCTTGATTTGGATACATAAAGTGGTGGAGAATCACCAGGAAGTTGAATAAATCTCATAGGAGTTGGGATGAAGAAGTTATCCCACTTTCAAATCAGGTGATTCCAGTTTCCCAGTTTGGGAATAGCACAGCTTCATCGTCGTTCCAATCAAACCAGGATGAATCACTTTGTGAGAAGCTTGATTTGGATACATAAAGTGGTGGAGAATCACCAGGAAGTTGAATAAATCTCATAGGAGTTGGGATGAAGAAGTTATCCCACTTTCAAATCAGGTGATTCCAGTTTCCCAGTTTGGGAATAGCACAGCTTCATCGTCGTTCCAATCAAACCAGGATGAATCACTTTGTGAGAAGCTTGATTTGGATACATAAAGTGGTGGAGAATCACCAGGAAGTTGAATAAATCTCATAGGAGTTGGCGAAAAGAAGTTATCCCACTTTCAAATCAGGTGATTCCAGTTTTCCAGTTTGGGAATAGCACAGCTTCTTTGTCGTTCCAATCAAACCAGGATGAATCACTTTGTGAGAAGCTTGATTTGGATACATAAAGTGGTGGAGAATCACCAGGAAGTTGAATAAATCTCATAGGAGTTGGGAAGAAGAAGTTATCCCACTTTCAAATCAGGTGATTCCAGTTTCCCAGTTTGGGAATAGCACAGCTTCATCGTCGTTCCAATCAAACCAGGATGAATCACTTTGTGAGAAGCTTGATTTGATACATAAAGTGGTGGAGAATCACCAGGAAGTTGAATAAATCTCATAGGAGTTGGCATGAAGAAGTTATCCCACTTTCAAATCAGGTGATTCCAGTTTCCCAGTTTGGGAATAGCACAGCTTCATCGTCGTTCCAATCAAACCAGGATGAATCACTTTGTGAGAAGCTTGATTTGGATACATAAAGTGGTGGAGAATCACCAGGAAGTTGAATAAATCTCATAGGAGTTGGGATGAAGAAGTTATCCCACTTTCAAATCAGGTGATTCCAGTTTCCCAGTTTGGGAATAGCACAGCTTCATCGTCGTTCCAATCAAACCAGGATGAATCACTTTGTGAGAAGCTTGATTTGGATACATAAAGTGGTGGAGAATCACCAGGAAGTTGAATAAATCTCATAGGAGTTGGGATGAAGAAGTTATCCCACTTTCAAATCAGGTGATTCCAGTTTCCCAGTTTGGGAATAGCACAGCTTCATCGTCGTTCCAATCAAACCAGGATGAATCACTTTGTGAGAAGCTTGATTTGGATACATAAAGTGGTGGAGAATCACCAGGAAGTTGAATAAATCTCATAGGAGTTGGCGAAAAGAAGTTATCCCACTTTCAAATCAGGTGATTCCAGTTTTCCAGTTTGGGAATAGGACAGCTTCTTTGTCGTTCCAATCAAACCAGGATGAATCACTTTGTGAGAAGCTTGATTTGGATACATAAAGTGGTGGAGAATCACCAGGAAGTTGAATAAATCTCATAGGAGTTGGGAAGAAGAAGTTATCCCACTTTCAAATCAGGTGATTCCAGTTTCCCAGTTTGGGAATAGCACAGCTTCATCGTCGTTCCAATCAAACCAGGATGAATCACTTTGTGAGAAGCTTGATTTGGATACATAAAGTGGTGGAGAATCACCAGGAAGTTGAATAAATCTCATAGGAGTTGGGAGGAAGAAGTTATCCCACTTTCAAATCAGGTGATTCCAGTTTCCCAGTTTGGGAATAGCACAGCTTCATCGTCGTTCCAATCAAACCAGGATGAATCACTTTGTGAGAAGCTTGATTTGGATACATAAAGTGGTGGAGAATCACCAGGAAGTTGAATAAATCTCATAGGAGTTGGGAAGAAGAAGTTATCCCACTTTCAAATCAGGTGATTCCAGTTTCCCAGTTTGGGAATAGCACAGCTTCATCGTCGTTCCAATCAAACCAGGATGAATCACTTTGTGAGAAGCTTGATTTGGATACATAAAGTGGTGGAGAATCACCAGGAAGTTGAATAAATCTCATAGGAGTTGGGATGAAGAAGTTATCCCACTTTCAAATCAGGTGATTCCAGTTTCCCAGTTTGGGAATAGCACAGCTTCATCGTCGTTCCAATCAAACCAGGATGAATCACTTTGTGAGAAGCTTGATTTGGATACATAAAGTGGTGGAGAATCACCAGGAAGTTGAATAAATCTCATAGGAGTTGGCAAGAAGAAGTTATCCCACTTTCAAATCAGGTGATTCCAGTTTCCCAGTTTGGGAATAGCACAGCTTCATCGTCGTTCCAATCAAACCAGGATGAATCACTTTGTGAGAAGCTTGATTTGGATACATAAAGTGGTGGAGAATCACCAGGAAGTTGAATAAATCTCATAGGAGTTGGGAAGAAGAAGTTATCCCACTTTCAAATCAGGTGATTCCAGTTTCCCAGTTTGGGAATAGCACAGCTTCTCGTCGTTCCAATCAAACCAGGATGAATCACTTTGTGAGAAGCTTGATTTGGATACATAAAGTGGTGGAGAATCACCAGGAAGTTGAATAAATCTCATAGGAGTTGGGATGAAGAAGTTATCCCACTTTCAAATCAGGTGATTCCAGTTTCCCAGTTTGGGAATAGCACAGCTTCATCGTCGTTCCAATCAAACCAGGATGAATCACTTTGTGAGAAGCTTGATTTGGATACATAAAGTGGTGGAGAATCACCAGGAAGTTGAATAAATCTCATAGGAGTTGGGATGAAGAAGTTATCCCACTTTCAAATCAGGTGATTCCAGTTTCCCAGTTTGGGAATAGCACAGCTTCATCGTCGTTCCAATCAAACCAGGATGAATCACTTTGTGAGAAGCTTGATTTGGATACATAAAGTGGTGGAGAATCACCAGGAAGTTGAATAAATCTCATAGGAGTTGGCGAAAAGAAATTATCCCACTTTCAAATCAGGTGATTCCAGTTTTCCAGTTTGGGAATAGGACAGCTTCTTTGTCGTTCCAATCAAACCAGGATGAATCACTTTGTGAGAAGGTTGATTTGGATACATAAAGTGGTGGAGAATCACCAGGAAGTTGAATAAATCTCATAGGAGTTGGGAAGAAGAAGTTATCCCACTTTCAAATCAGGTGATTCCAGTTTCCCAGTTTGGGAATAGCACAGCTTCATCGTCGTTCCAATCAAACCAGGATGAATCACTTTGTGAGAAGCTTGATTTGGATACATAAAGTGGTGGAGAATCACCAGGAAGTTGAATAAATCTCATAGGAGTTGGGATGAAGAAGTTATCCCACTTTCAGATCAGGTGATTCCAGTTTCCCAGTTTGGGAATAGCACAGCTTCATCGTCGTTCCAATCAAACCAGGATGAATCACTTTTTGAGAAGCTTGATTTGGATACATAAAGTGGTGGAGAATCACCAGGAAGTTGAATAAATCTCATAGGAGTTGGCGAAAAGAAGTTATCCCACTTTCAAATCATGTGATTCCAGTTTCCCAGTTTGGGAATAGCACAAGCTCTTCGTCGTTCCAATCAAACCAGGATGAATCACTTTGTGAGAAGCTTGATTTGAATACATAAAGTGGTGGAGAATCACCAGGAAGTTGAATAAATCTCATTGGAGTTGGCAAGAAGAAGTTATCCCACTTTCAAATCAGGTGATTCCAGTTTCCCAGTTTGGGAATAGCACAGCTTCATCGTCGTTCCAATCAAACCAGGATGAATCACTTTGTGAGAAGCTTGATTTGGATACATAAAGTGGTGGAGAATCACCAGGAAGTTGAATAAATCTCATAGGAGTTGGCAAGAAGAAGTTATCCCACTTTCAAATCAGGTGATTCCAGTTTCCCAGTTTGGGAATAGCACAGCTTCATCGTCGTTCCAATCAAACCAGGATGAATCACTTTGTGAGAAGCTTGATTTGGATACATAAAGTGGTGGAGAATCACCAGGAAGTTGAATAAATCTCATAGGAGTTGGGATGAAGATGTTATCCCACTTTCAAATCAGGTGATTCCAGTTTCCCAGTTTGGGAATAGCACAGCTTCTTAGTCGTTCCAATCAAACCAGGATGAATCACTTTGTGAGAAGCTTGATTTGGATACATAAAGTGGTGGAGAATCACCAGGAAGTTGAATAAATCTCATAGGAGTTGGGATGAAGAAGTTATCGCACTTTCTAATCAGGTGATTCCAGTTTCCCAGTTTGGGAATAGCAAGCTTCATCGTTGTTCCAATCAAACCATGATGAATCACTTTGTGAGAAGCTTGATTTGGATACATAAAGTGGTGGAGAATCACCAGGAAGTTGAATAAATCTCATAGGAGTTGGCGAAAAGAAGTTATCCCACTCTCACATCATGTGATTCCAGTTTCCCAGTTTGGGAATAGGACAGCTTCTTCGTCGTTCCAATCAAACCAGGATGAATCACTTTGTGAGAAGCTTGATTTGGATACATAAAGTGGTGGAGAATCACCAGGAAGTTGAATAAATCTCATAGGAGTTGGGAAGAAGAAGTTATCCCACTTTCAAATCAGGTGATTCCAGTTTCCCAGTTTGGGAATAGCACAGCTTCATCGTCGTTCCAATCAAACCAGGATGAATCACTTTGTGAGAAGCTTGATTTGGATACATAAAGTGGTGGAGAATCACCAGGAAGTTGAATAAATCTCATAGGAGTTGGGATGAAGAAGTTATCCCACTTTCAAATCAGGTGATTCCAGTTTCCCAGTTTGGGAATAGCACAGCTTCATCGTCGTTCCAATCAAACCAGGATGAATCACTTTGTGAGAAGCTTGATTTGGATACATAAAGTGGTGGAGAATCACCAGGAAGTTGAATAAATCTCATAGGAGTTGGCAAGAAGAAGTTATCCCACTTTCAAATCAGGTGATTCCAGTTTCCCAGTTTGGGAATAGCACAGCTTCTTCGTCGTTCCAATCAAACCAGGATGAATCACTTTGTGAGAAGCTTGATTTGGATACATAAAGTGGTGGAGAATCACCAGGAAGTTGAATAAATCTCATAGGAGTTGGGATGAAGAAGTTATCCCACTTTCAAATCAGGTGATTCCAGTTTCCCAGTTTGGGAATAGCACAGCTTCTTCGTCGTTCCAATCAAACCAGGATGAATCACTTTGTGAGAAGCTTGATTTGGATACATAAAGTGGTGGAGAATCACCAGGAAGTTGAATAAATCTCATAGGAGTTTGGGAAAAGAAGTTATCCCACTTTCAAATCAGGTGATTCCAGTTTTCCAGTTTGGGAATAGGACAGCTTCTTAGTCGTTCCAATCAAACCAGGATGAATCACTTTGTGAGAAGGTTGATTTGGATACATAAAGTGGTGGAGAATCACCAGGAAGTTGAATAAATCTCATAGGAGTTGGGAAGAAGAAGTTATCCCACTTTCAAATCAGGTGATTCCAGTTTCCCAGTTTGGGAATAGCACAGCTTCATCGTCGTTCCAATCAAACCAGGATGAATCACTTTGTGAGAAGCTTGATTTGGATACATAAAGTGGTGGAGAATCACCAGGAAGTTGAATAAATCTCATAGGAGTTGGGATGAAGAAGTTATCCCACTTTCAAATCAGGTGATTCCAGTTTTCCAGTTTGGGAATAGCACAGCTTCATCGTCGTTCCAATCAAACCAGGATGAATCACTTTGTGAGAAGCTTGATTTGGATACATAAAGTGGTGGAGAATCACCAGGAAGTTGAATAAATCTCATAGGAGTTGGCAAGAAGAAGTTATCCCACTTTCAAATCAGGTGATTCCAGTTTCCCAGTTTGGGAATAGCACAGCTTCTTCGTCGTTCCAATCAAACCAGGATGAATCACTTTGTGAGAAGCTTGATTTGGATACATAAAGTGGTGGAGAATCACCAGGAAGTTGAATAAATCTCATAGGAGTTGGGATGAAGAAGTTATCCCACTTTCAAATCAGGTGATTCCAGTATCCCAGTTTGGGAATAGCAAAGCTTCTTCGTCGTTCCAATCAAACCAGGATGAATCACTTTGTGAGAAGCTTGATTTGGATACATAAAGTGGTGGAGAATCACCAGGAAGTTGAATAAATCTCATAGGAGTTGGCGAAAAGAAGTTATCCCACTTTCAAATCAGGTGATTCCAGTTTTCCAGTTTGGGAATAGGACAGCTTCTTTGTCGTTCCAATCAAACCAGGATGAATCACTTTGTGAGAAGGTTGATTTGGATACATAAAGTGGTGGAGAATCACCAGGAAGTTGAATAAATCTCATAGGAGTTGGGATGAAGAAGTTATCCCACTTTCAAATCAGGTGATTCCAGTTTCCCAGTTTGGGAATAGCACAGCTTCATCGTCGTTCCAATCAAACCAGGATGAATCACTTTGTGAGAAGCTTGATTTGGATACATAAAGTGGTGGAGAATCACCAGGAAGTTGAATAAATCTCATAGGAGTTGGGATGAAGAAGTTATCCCACTTTCAAATCAGGTGATTCCAGTTTCCCAGTTTGGGAATAGCACAGCTTCATCGTCGTTCCAATCAAACCAGGATGAATCACTTTGTGAGAAGCTTGATTTGGATACATAAAGTGGTGGAGAATCACCAGGAAGTTGAATAAATCTCATAGGAGTTGGGAAGAAGAAGTTATCCCACTTTCAAATCAGGTGATTCCAGTTTCCCAGTTTGGGAATAGCACAGCTTCTTCGTCGTTCCAATCAAACCAGGATGAATCACTTTGTGAGAAGCTTGATTTGGATACATAAAGTGGTGGAGAATCACCAGGAAGTTGAATAAATCTCATAGGAGTTGGGATGAAGAAGTTATCCCACTTTCAAATCAGGTGATTCCAGTTTCCCAGTTTGGGAATAGCACAGCTTCATCGTCGTTCCAATCAAACCAGGATGAATCACTTTGTGAGAAGCTTGATTTGGATACATAAAGTGGTGGAGAATCACCAGGAAGTTGAATAAATCTCATAGGAGTTTGGGAAAAGAAGTTATCCCACTTTCAAATCAGGTGATTCCAGTTTTCCAGTTTGGGAATAGGACAGCTTCTTCGTCGTTCCAATCAAACCAGGATGAATCACTTTGTGAGAAGCTTGATTTGGATACATAAAGTGGTGGAGAATCACCAGGAAGTTGAATAAATCTCATAGGAGTTGGGAAGAAGAAGTTATCCCACTTTCAAATCAGGTGATTCCAGTTTCCCAGTTTGGGAATAGCACAGCTTCATCGTCGTTCCAATCAAACCAGGATGAATCACTTTGTGAGAAGCTTGATTTGGATACATAAAGTGGTGGAGAATCACCAGGAAGTTGAATAAATCTCATAGGAGTTGGGATGAAGAAGTTATCTCACTTTCAAATCAGGTGATTCCAGTTTCCCAGTTTGGGAATAGCACAGCTTCATCGTCGTTCCAATCAAACCAGGATGAATCACTTTGTAAGAAGCTTGATTTGGATACATAAAGTGGTGGAGAATCACCAGGAAGTTGAATAAATCTCATAGGAGTTGGCGAAAAGAAGTTATCCCACTTTCAAATCAGGTGATTCCAGTTTCCCAGTTTGGGAATAGCACAGCTTCTTCGTCGTTCCAATCAAACCAGGATGAATCACTTTGTGAGAAGCTTGATTTGGATACATAAAGTGGTGGAGAATCACCAGGAAGTTGAATAAATCTCATAGGAGTTGGGATGAAGAAGTTATCCCACTTTCAAATCAGGTGATTCCAGTTTCCCAGTTTGGGAATAGCACAACTTCTTCGTCGTTCCAATCAAACCAGGATGAATCACTTTGTGAGAAGCTTGATTTGGATACATAAAGTGGTGGAGAATCACCAGGAAGTTGAATAAATCTCATAGGAGTTGGGATGAAGAAGTTATCCCACTTTCAAATCAGGTGATTCCAGTTTCCCAGTTTGGGAATAGCACAGCTTCTTCGTCGTTCCAATCAAACCAGGATGAATCACTTTGTGAGAAGTTTGATTTGAATAAATAAAGTGGTGGAGAATCACCAGGAAGTTGAATAAATCTCATAGGAGTTGGCAAGAAGAAGTTATCTGTGGGAACCGAAATTCACACTGTCGATTTCCGTTTAAATAAGGAAACTAGGAAAACCCTAATTTCCCAGGGGACCCGGATATCTGTTAATTACCACACGTCAAGCAATCAGAACACGAGAATAACAACGATAAAAATAAGAAATCGAAAAGAGAGAGCAAAGTAGATCTTATTCCGAATCTGCGTATGAGCGTTACAACAAGGTATAAGCCTGGGCTCGAGAGCTGTCGGCGAGATTCCTAGTTCTAGTAGCCTTAAGACGGCTAAACCTAATTGAGTCGCAGCTCGAAATAACAAAAACGGAAAATTGCCTAAATTGCTCTAAGTGCTAAGTTTGCTCTGAAAAAGTTTTCTCCTCTGCTCCTCGCCTAGGACTCCTTATATACTAGCTCCAAGGTTGGTTTACGCTTTTACTCTTCTGCCCCTAAGCCGTCATAGCAAAAAATGGAGATTTTCCATTTTTCCCGATCTTCATAATTATCTTCGAAACTTCCGTATTTATCCGCAGAAACTTGACATTTATCCTTCCTTGTGGGCCAAGCGTAAACCATGATGTGGTTTACGGGCTTTTGGTTAGAAAAATCGTAGGATGGGCTTCGAATCGTGTTCTAGGTCCCTTTGGGCCGTTTTCCGATTCGATACGTTTACTACGAGTTTTCCGCGGTTTCTAATCCGCGAAGTTTGATCGACGACTTAGAATAGCGGGAAACATGGACTGAGCTTGCTACGGTCTTCGAGAGATAGCATTCGAAGGTTTGACGAGAATGCATGGACTGGTGTCGTATCGATGTTCGAAAGGTTCAATCGTTACACAGCGACCGAACTTTAGCTCAAGCCCGGTTGCTACGTAGCGACCGAGTGAGACGAGTGCTCGGTCGCTACGTAGCGACCAAGCTTTGGCTTGAGCTCGGTCGCTATGTAGCGACCGAGCGGGACGATCGCTCGGTCGCTACGTAGCGACCGAGCGGGACGAGCGCTCGGTCGCTACGTAGCGACCGAGCTTGCTGAGCTCGGTCGCTACGTAGCGACCGAGCGGGACGAACGCTCGGTCGCTATGTAGCGACCGAGCTTTGGCTCGAGCTCGGTCGCTACGTAGCGACCGAGCGGGACGATCGCTCGGTCGCTGCGTAGCGACCGAGCTTGGCTCGGGTTTGGTTGCTACGTAGCGACCGGACGGCGTGTACACGTAGCGACCGAGCTTGGTTTGTTCGGTTTGAATCGCAAAGGATACTTCTTCGTAAAAACCTCGTATAGGTTATTTTTACGAAAATTACATCTCTTCTTTTACTAACTCTTTCGGAAATACGATCTCCGAGGATTTTCGGGTGGTAATTCCGTTGTAACCGTTTTAACCCCAACAGTTAGCCCCCCAGCCCATTAGGATCATGTATCGTAGGATCCTAGCGTGCGGTTAGGCATGTTTGGCAAGTTAGGCGTGATGGATGGAATTAATATCCGAAAGTCCGAGCTTAAATAGTAAATCCTCATGTCTTATAAGAAGGGAGGTAACTTGTTTCATTTCATTATCTTCTCAAAGTTGAAGAGTGAAAAAGATTCTTTCAACTTTCTCTCTCTATCATAGAGACTTTTTCTTTGTCAAGAATGTCTCAAGGAATTTCGGCAAACGCTCGGCCTACTATCTTCAATCGCGGAACCGTTTGTCACAGACGGGGCGAGGTTTTCCAAGAGGTCGAGTTCGTGGCACACTCCGTTGACCCTGCCGAGGCCGACGCATACTGGGTGGCTATGTGTAAAGTGGAGGAACCGCCTCCCGAGCCATGGATTCCCATGAGGCCCTTTTCGGAAAGGGTCGTAGGAAGACCGAGCAGGTGTACCCTTCTGTTCCTTGGAACCATACGCAGCTTCTGTCACGTTCCGGAAAACGTGGATTTCCGATTACCCCTCGAGGGGGAGAGAGCTGACGAGCCTCCCGAAGGCTTTTTTACTTTGTACGAGGAGCATCTGATGCGTGCTCGCCTGTGGTTTCCCATTCCGTTGGTTGTAATAGAGTTTCTGAACCGTTTGGAAGTTTCGATAAGTCAGATTTCTCCCCGCGGTATAAAGCACCTTGTCGGGTTGCTAGTCTTGGGATATGAGAGAGGCATGGAGCTCACTGCTGATTATCTCGAAGCTCTCCTTACCCTGTCTCGAGTTGGGACCGATCGTCTGTATGGTTTAAAGTCGCGTACTCATATGGAAGTCCTGAAGGGATTCCCTCAGGGCGGTTGTGGATGGAAGAGTTATTTTTTCTACGTTAGATTGGACCAAGCCTCGGTCGCCGTGGAGTGCCTTCCCTCGTTTAGGCGACTGTGGGGGGTAGGAGGTAACGTACTGAACGATCACTCGTTGCCTTTCTTACTACCCGTTTTTTTTTATTTCTCCATATCTATACTACGTTCATTTTGCAGTACACAACCCCATTCCTCCTTTTCCGGAAGATTTGTGCATCGTCCGAGACCTTCTCCGTGGTGGTCCGCTGTTTTGGGGTCATTTTTCTCCCGAGAGGGTCCGTGCGGCGGTCGAGGCTCATCGATCTCGTTTCAGCTCATCAATCGATAATGTGATAGAGGCTTCTTTTGAAGATACCCCCTTGTCCGTTGCCTATGCCACTGGGCGGAGCAGTGGTCGAGGGTCGCTTGACGCCGAGGAAGATGGAGAGCCGACCGTAGAGGATCCTATTCGGATGGACTGATCCTTTGTATTGATGGTTGAGTTTGAATCGTTTTATCTGTTTTTCGGCCGAATGCGGCCTTTTGAATTTGGACTTTGTTTAGGCCTAGATGGCCGTATTTGTATTTACCGAGACTGGCCGTTGGTGGCTTTGAATCCCTTGCCGCTTTATGCGGTTTATTTATATGATAAATGTTTTGTTTCGAGTTTTTCTAAGTAGGGTTGAAGTAAATACGAGTTGTCGTCTCGTATTTAGTTCTGATTAGACGTTCAATCTGTTGGTTCGTTCGTGATTTTCTTAAAAATTTACTTATCTTTACGATTTTCGAGAACATTGAGATACGAACGGAGAGACATGGTTTATGATCTCGTATCTTTTAGATATCATGCCTTGAGATGTTTGAGACCAGAGCGTTGGGTTTAGGGCAAAACCTAGGTTTACTTTCGGTTAAGGTTTGTGCGGTGACTAGCCGGCTATCGTTTTTCCTGTTGCGATTTCTTCCTGACTCGCACCGATTTAAAGTCCGCGATATGTTCTCGGCTTATATGACTTGTATGGTACGAATCGAGCATCTTCTCAGAATCAACTGGAAGTGCTAAACCAAAATTTCAGATTTTTGTTGTAGCGCGCTTTTGTCCTTGTGCTGGACGTTTTTAAAGATCAAAAGAGTGATCGGATTGCGTTTGTTTAAGACGGCTGGCGTGTTCGTCGGGGCCAATCGACGAACGGGGTGTAATGTTTTTGGTGGTCGCGTTCGGACAATTTGTTAGCATTGTCCTCGAATTTTAACTTTTGCGACGTCTCGCAGTTATTTCGAGGATTATGCGTGTATTTTTGCGTGTTTGAAAGATGATAATCTTTACGATTTTTGGGCCGGAAGGGGCCGTAGACAAGAGTTTTAACGTTTTCAGGCGTGTCCTAAAAGTTTCTTTTGTGTTTTACTGAAGCGTAAACATTTTCGATAAAAAAGGACAACGTATATTGTAGTAAAAGTTTCTAAAAACTCGATTACAATAATGAAGATTTTTCTAAGTGGGAGTATACGAGTATACGCACCCACTCCCCCCCCTTTTTAGAGAGGGGGATAGCTGAACTCGTCTTTTGACGGGCTGCCTACGTACCCCTTTCGAGGATCAAGCCATCTCGTAGTTCTGTTTCATGCCGCGAGTGTTCTTACTCGGCGGTGGATGTCGCGATGTCCGCCTTGACCGTGTCGATCGTGGTTGGGTCGACGCTATTTTCCGGATGTTCCGGTTGAGTTGTCGCGAGGGCTTCGGATTTATGTCGAGCTTCGACGTCCGATGCGTTTGCGTTGATAGACGCTTTTGGCTGAAGATCGATCTATCTTTGCGCGTTTGCTGTTTGCGGAAGCCGTGATTTTCCTTAACTTATGCTCCGCGAGGAAGCATAGTCGCGATTGTTTTTGGCATCCCCAGATGGCCGCGACTCCGCTTGGCGTTGGGAACTTGAGACCCAGGTGGTAGGTCGACGGAACTGCCTGCATGGCGTTGAGCCATGGGGTTCCCATGATCACGTTGTAGATAGCGGGGTGATCGACTACCGCGAATTCGACGATTTTCGTGATTTCCTTGGCCATGAGTGGCAATTGGATTGATCCGAGAGTCATCGACACTTCGCCTGAAAAACCCGTGAGCGGTTTTGGCGTCGGGATTACTTCTCCGAGTTCGATACTCATCCGCTTGAGAGTGTCGCGGAAGATTACGTTGACCGTGCTTCCCGTGTCGACGAGTACCCTTCCGACTTCTAAATCTCGTATGACGAGCGGGTCGCAGTGAGGTTGGTCGATACCACCGGCTTCTTCCTCCGTGAAGGTGATCGAGCAACTTTGGCCGTCTCGAGGAGGAGACCATGTAGGCCAATTTGCACTTGACTCTGCCTTCCGCTGGTAAGCCTTGATAGCCGACACGGTATCGCCGCAGTATTGTGATCCTCCGATGATCATATTGACTCTGCGACGATTGTTATCGTTCCCTTTGTCATCCGGCCTCCTACCGCGTTTATCCCCAGGATGGTTTCGTTGAGGGGATTTTTCAGCGGGCGGATTTCTATCCATCTTCGGAGGCCGATCAGAATCGAGGATGAGATCCTTGACGCTAGTTACTTCCGAAAGCTCTCCAGCGAGTAGCTTCGCGGCCAGTCTTGCTCCCAAGACTTTGCAATTGGTCGTGGAGTGTCCTCGGGATTGGTGGAACTCGCAGAAGGTGTTTTCGTCATACCCTTGATTGCGAGTCCATGTGTTGCCCGTGGTCCGGCCTTGATCCGAACTGATCGCATAGTTATGCGCCCCTTGGAGATCTTCCCCTCGTGATGGACGTACTTGTCGTTACGAGAGTTCTTCTTTTTCCCCTTCGGATCTGTGTCTTTCGAGGATGGTCTTGCCGGCTTATGTTTTTGCGATAAGACTTTAGTTTCCTCCTCGACTATGATGTAGTCCGTTGCTTTGTGGAGGGCGTCCTGGATCGTTCGCGGTTTGTCGAGAGTTATCCATTTTCTGAATTTCGACTTGTACCAGAGCGTCTTTCTCAGCGCGTCGATGGCCACTTTGTCGCTTATCCCGCTGACCCTGGACATTATCAGCTTGAACCGACTGATAAACTCGCGGAGGGGTTCGTCTTCCCTCTGGGAGAGACTCCAGAGGTCAACATCGGAGGTTTCCCTGTCTATGAATACAGAGTACTGTTTGAGGAATTCCGATGCGAGCTGTCGAAAACTCCCGATGGTGTTGCGATGAAGGCGTGCGAACCATTCGAGCGCTGCTCGTTCGAGATTTTCGACGAACAGGCGGCAATCGCCGGCATCTTTTTCGCCGTCCTTCAGTCTTGCTCTTCCCATCGCGATGTGGAAAGCCTGAAGGTGCGCTTTCGGATCGGCCGTACCATCGTACTTCGGTACTTTGATCTTTCCCGGATCGGATACCCTCATGTCCGAAATGCGACTGGTGAAGGGGGTCTTTCGAGCTCCTTCCAGCAGTCGATCGATCTCGGGGGCAGCACTAGTAGCATGATGGATTTGAGATTTTACGGCTCTCACTTCTGCCGCAGTCTTAGTGATGTAGTCGCGAAGATCGCGGATATCCGATGTCTCGTCAGTAGATTTCCGAGCCTGTCGGCGTTTACTGCGAGTGAGCTCGGTTTGCCTTTCGGCTAGTTCCTCTTGTTCGTTCCAATACGCGACTTCTTCTTCTTCCGTCATTGGTTTTTCGAACGGGGAGGCTTCCCAAGCGGATCGGCTTCTGGTATTTCTTGGATGTCTGTCGACATCCTCATCGGTGTCGTTGGAGACATCGCTAGGGTCCAGGTCAATGTGTTCGGCTTCGTTATCCTCCGAGTCCTTTGCAGGGGGCGGAAGATTTTCAGGGTTCCCCTTTTCGACGGGAGATTTCTCGCTAGGGTTTTGACCGGAAGGTTGTTCCCGCGCGAGTCATGCTCTATCGAGTGGGGTGGCGAAGTCGAGCCTCTTCCTGCGGATTTTGGTGGTTCCGCGGGGACGGATAGCTTGGGTCCTTGCCGTTAAGGTTTCAACCTGTTTGGTCAAGGTATTCACGAGCTTATCCTGTTCTTCCGACCTTTTCTCATAGGTGGCGAACATCTTTTTGAACTCCTCGAGCGTCGCGGCGTTGGCTTGCGCGTTGGCCGCGGATACGTCCGCTACTGGAGTGTGGAGATCAGTGCCGCTGCCTCCATTAAGAGGAGTTTGCACGTTATCCGCGTCGTTGGTTGACATGTCAGATTGTGTGTGGCTTTTTGCGGGTTAGATTAATCCGTAAATCCCCCTCCTTCTAGCGCCAAACTGTGGGAACCGAAATTCACACTGTCGATTTCCGTTTAAATAAGGAAACTAGGAAAACCCTAATTTCCCAGAGGACCCGGATATCTGTTAATTACCACACGTCAAGCAATCAGAACACGAGAATAACAACGATAAAAATAAGAAATCGAAAAGAGAGAGCAAAGTAGATCTTATTCTGAATCTGCGTATGAGCGTTACAACAAGGTATAAGCCTGGGCTCGAGAGCTGTCGGCGAGATTCCTAGTTCTAGTAGCCTTAAGACGGCTAAACCTAATTGAGTCGCAGCTCGAAATAACAAAAACGGAAAATTGCCTAAATTGCTCTAAGTGCTAAGTTTGCTCTGAAAAAGTTTTCTCCTCTGCTCCTCGCCTAGGACTCCTTATATACTAGCTCCAAGGTCGGTTTACGCTTTTACTCTTCTGCCCCTAAGCCGTCATAGCAAAAATGGAGATTTTCCATTTTTCCCGATCTTCATAATTATCTTCGAAACTTCCGTATTTATCCGCGAAAACTTGACATTTATCCTTCCTTGTGGGCCAAGCGTAAACCATGATGTGGTTTACAGGCTTTTGGTTAGGAAATCGTAGGATGGGCTTCGAATCGTGTTTTAGGTCCTTTGGGCCGTTTTCCGATTCGATACGTTTACTACGAGTTTTCCGCGGTTTCTAATCGCGAAGTTTGATCGACGACTTAGAATAGCGGGAAACATGGACTGAGCTTGCTACGGTCTTCGGAGATAGCATTCGAAGGTTTGACGAGAATGCATGGACTGGTGTCGTATCGATGTTCGGAAAGGTTCAATCGCTACACAGCGACCGAACTTTAGCTCAAGCCGGTCGCTACGTAGCGACCGAGTGAGACGAGTGCTCGGTCGCTACGTAGCGACCGAGCTTGGCTTGAGCTCGGTCGCTACGTAGCGACCGAGCTTGGCTGAGCTCGGTCGCTACGTAGCGACCGAGCGGGACGAGCGTTGGTCGCTACGTAGCGACCGAGCTTGGCTGAGCTCGGTCGCTACGTAGCGCCAGCGGGACGAACGCTCGGTCGCTACGTAGTGGACCGAGCTTGGCGAAAAGAAGGTTATCCCACTTTCAAATTAGGTGATCCAGTTTTCAGTTTGGCAATAGGACAGCTTCTTTGGTCGTTCCAATCAACCAGGATGAATCATTTGTGAGAAGGTTGATTTGGATACATAAAGTTGTGGAGAATCACCAGAGTTGAATAAATCTCATAGGAGTTGGGATGAAGAAGTTACCCACATTCAAATCAGGTGATTCCAGTTTCTCAGTTTGGGAATAACACAATTTCACGTCGTTCCCAGTCAAACCAGGATGAATCACTTTGTGAAGAAGCTTGATTTTGGATCACATAAGTGGTGGAAAATTCACCGAGCGAAGTTGAATAAATCTCATAGGAGTTGGCAAGAAGAAGTTATCCACTTTCAAATCAGTGATTCCAGTTTCCCAGTTTGGGAATAGCACAACATCTTCGTCGTTCCAATCAAACCAGGATGAATCACTTTTTGAGAAGCTTGATTTGGATACATAAAGTGGTGGAGAATCACCAGGAAGTTGAATAAATCGCATAGGAGTGGGATGAAGAAGTTATCCCACTTTCAAATAAGGTGATTCCAGTTCCCAGTTTGGGAATAGCAAAGCTTCTTCGT